>NC_042618.1:72012686-72208337 GCF_901001135.1 Rhinatrema bivittatum | reverse complement strand
TAACATTTTAGCTCTCTCTATGACTAAAAGCATAAGGTCGAGAGAACATTTGTTAAGGATCTGATTCCATTTAACCAGAAAATCTTCAAATTCTACATATAATTTGGGTTCCTTCATTATACGCAATCCCCTAGGGATTTGCTGGACTCTACAATATTCAATTAATGTACCGTAATGTAGATTTGTTCTAACCATCCTTTTGTTTAAGCGAACCAAATTTTCCCAACTTTCTCCCTGATTTCCAGGCATAAACACTGATGGTTCAGATAAGATCTCTTGTAAATGCGTTTGCGAAAAACTGAATGTGTCCTCCCATTGAGTAGCCATCTTTTACTTACTACCGGCCAAAAAATCTTATATTCCTCCGAATCTAATATAATTAATTTAGAACAACGGCTCACTTCCTCAAATTCTTAGTAATCTAACATTAAAGTATGTAATACCTTTGAGGATAATTGCTAAAAAGCAATCACTCTAATTTTATGTTTTAACCAACAAACTCTCAGGGGAAGGTATCAGAAAGAAGTGCTCACAGTCTCACAGGCTCTTGCCCTATACAGGGCTACAACCCTTCTCATATCACGGCACTGTTAAATCACGTCATCTACCATTTCCCCATGAGAATATTCACTTTTTTTCTTTTATACTTTTCAATTTTAAAATGTGACACCCAATAAAATGTATTCTTAAAAATTAACACCTGTCCATTAAGTGATATTGTGTGTTAAAGTACTTATCTCTTTGTTTGTGCTTTTACTGCTAACTTTACCAATACTTTTTATGCGCTCGCTTGCTTGCTGTCAGCTGTCTTCCCGCCAGACATTGACAATGTTTCGGCGCAACAAATGCGCCTGCTTCAGGGGCTTACTGCTCAATACCTAAAGAGACAAATTTTATTAATGCACCAAATTTAAACATATCTCACCTTTTAGTTGGCAATACTATCAATGGTACTCACTATTCAGCTTAGCGCTATTTCACCCAATCCTTCACAGCATTCAAATATGGCGCCTAGACGCTTTCACTATCTCATTACCGGAAATGAGTTTTTATATCCTGTCGTGAATGATTAAAGCACCTGTCAGATGGATCTTACAAATACACCGACCAATCTACTTCCTTGTTGAGCCCGGCTGGCGCTACCGTATTCAATTTAAGAATCCACTTTTGCTCGCGTTGTAATAGGCGTAAGTTTGAATCACCTCCTCTCTCATCCCGCTCCATCACCTCCAACACCGTACATTTTAAGCTAAGAAAATTGTGAGATTGTTCTAAACAGTGTTGTACCAATGGGGCTTCTAGTTTATTACGTTTAAGTGCACTTTTGTGTTCTATTAAACGAGTTTTCAACTGTCTTGTTGTTTTGCCTATATATAATAAGCCACAAGGGCACCAAATTGTGTACACCACAAAGCTGGAATTACAAGTAGATTTTCTTATTGGTTTGAATCTCTTGAGTTTTTCCAGGGGTATACTGATGTTTGGATGAGCTAGTGGGCACATCGTACAGGACCCACATGCGGAGTGTCCCTCACGATTTATTTCATTTCTGAAGGAACTCCTAAAATGTGATCTTACTACTTGATCCTTTATATTTGTTCCTCTTTTGAAAGCTATTAATGGTCGCGATTCAAAAACTGAATGTACTTGTAGGACATTCCAGTGGCGTCTAATGCTGCGCGCCACTTCGTTCGCCCCCAGAGAATATGGCAGAACACAAGTAAGACGTTGTAAGTTTCTCTTTTGTTGAGGTTGTAATAAATTTTCCCTATGGTTCCATCGTGCTCTTTTACAGGCTTGCTTTATCACTTTTAAAGGATAACCTCGGTCTAAAAATCTCTGGCTCATCTCTCTGGCTCTTAATTTGTATTCTCCTATTGTTGAACAAAGTTTCCTCAGCCTTAAAAATTGGCCAAAAGGAAAACTATTTTTCAGTGGTAATGGATGACAACTTGAATATTCCAACAAAGTATTACGATCTGTAGGCTTTTGATAGATCGTAAAGAAAATTTTTTTTCTTTTATTGAGATGTTTATATCCAGAAATGAGACCGAGCTTTTGTGAAAAATATAAGTAAACTGTAAAGCCTGTTCACGAGCATTTAACCATTGAATAAACTCTTTAAATAGAATCTCAGTGCCTCTCCACACTATGAAGATGTCATCGATAAATCGGCGCCATTGGTACAACACTGTTTAGAACAATCTCACAATTTTCTTAGCTTAAAATGTACGGTGTTGGAGGTGATGGAGCGGGATGAGAGAGGAGGTGATTCAAACTTACGCCTATTACAACGCGAGCAAAAGTGGATTTTTAAATTGAATACGGTAGCGCCAGCCGGGCTCAACAAGGAAGTAGATTGGTCGGTGTATTTGTAAGATCCAGCTGACAGGTGCTTTAATCATTCACGACAGGATATAAAAACTCATTTCCGGTAATGAGATAGTGAAAGCGTCGAGGCGCCATATTTGAATGCTGTGAAGGATTGGGTGAAATAGCGCTAAGCTGAATAGTGAGTACCATTGATAGTATTGCCAACTAAAAGGTGAGATATGTTTAAATTTGGTGCATTAATAAAAATTGTCTTCAATTCAACGGCAGGGGAGAAGAAAAACTGATACTACACGCATATCCAGCATAGCTCCCTGCTTCAACGGCAGGGGAGAAGAAAAACAACCAATAAGGGCTGAATAACACAGTCTGGGTAAAACAAATAAACATGGGTGTAGCTTGCTTATTGCGGCGGTTACTACCCCTACTACCCCTAACTAATCAAGCTTGATATTTTACTTGGTTGCAGCTCCATCACTGCTCTCTACATTAATGGTGGGGGTGGAAGGGAAATAGAACCAAAGAGCTAAGAGAAACAGATAAGTATGAGAAAAAAATGTGAAGCTTGCTGGGCAGACTGGATGGGCCGTTTGGTCTTCTTCTGCCGTCATTTCTATGTTTCTATGTTTATATGTCTCTTTAGGTATTGAGCAGTAAGCCCCTGAAGCAGGCGCATTTGTTGCGCCGAAACATTGTCAATGTCGGGCGGGAAGACAGCTGACAGCAAGCAAGCGAGCGCATAAAAAGTATTGGTAAAGTTAGCAGTAAAAGCACAAACAAAGAGATAAGTACTTTAACACACAATATCACTTAATGGACAGGTGTTAATTTTTAAGAATACATTTTATTGGGTGTCACATTTTAAAATTGAAAAGTAAAAAAGAAAAAAAGTGAATATTCTCATGGGGAAATGGTAGATGACGTGATTTAACAGTGCCGTGATATGAGAAGGGTTGTAGCCCTGTATAGGGCAAGAGCCTGTGAGACTGTGAGCACTTCTTTCTGATACCTTCCCCTGAGAGTTTGTTGGTTAAAACATAAAATTAGAGTGATTGCTTTTAGCAATTATCCTCAAAGGTATTACATACTTTAATGTTAGATTACTAAGAATTTGAGGAAGTGAGCCGTTGTTCTAGATTAATGTTATTTGATATGCCATTTTGAAACATTTTATTGATGTTTGGAAAATGTATAAAAATGTTTATCAGTTTTTATTTTATTTATTCTACTCACATAGTATTTGAAACATTTATTATTTTTATTAGTATGGTTTTACTATCATGATATATGTTTTATATGCATGATATTCCTATTTATGCAAATGTGTGCAAATAAAGGGGCACAACCCCCAACCTTCTCTCCCATCTTCAAGTGTCCAGTCCTGGTCCGTGGAAAAGTTGACAACCCTAAATCAGACCCAATATCAAGACCCACAGCATTCTGTATGTCTTACAGTGTTTCGCTTGGGTAGGAAAATACTACTGCTATTAAACATTCGTATAGCAATGTGTACACATTGCAGTACAGTGAATTATCTAAAAATGTAGGATATAAAACCTGTATTTCTCCCTAGATTCCAACATGCAAAATAGTTGTTATACACTATTGCCATTCATTTTAAGTATTCTAGGATTATTTGCGTTTCTGTTTCCATTCAATTGTAAGTTAAAAGGCCTCCATCCACAACACAGCCATCTATTGCTAATAAAGTTTGTTGAAGCCGTATTTAAATACTAGAGAAAGGGCGGGCGCTCCCACAGGCGTCTGGGAACGATCCTCGCGCTGTGATTGGCAGCATCTGCAGCCGCTCGCTCGTGACGGGCCTGTAAGGCTGGAGCGCGCTGCAGGCCTCGGAGTTGGGTAGTTCCTAGCGGAGCGTTTTAGAGGGCCGCTAACGGGGCTTGCTGTCAACGTAACATGTTCCGTCGAAAACTGCAGGCTCTGGATTACCACAACCCTTCTGGCTTCAACTGCAAAGGTGAGCGCCTGAGGTTGCCTCAGTCTGCGCGGCAGGAGAAGGCCTAGCCGGAGGTGGGGGTTAGGTCGCTGCGGGACTGGCCTGGGATTGCTGTAGGCTCTTCGCTGGAGCCTCTGCCCCGATCTGGGGGTGTGGGGCGTGACTCCTCAGCTTGTTGCCTTTGGTACTTCTTAGCGTTGCAGCGAGCTCTGCCTTTCTTGAGTAGTGTGACATTGGTTCCCTCGGCCCAATCGATCGCTTTTTAGCGGCTCCCATTGTCTCATTGGAAATAGTGGGGTATGGTTTTAGGACTAAGGTTTAAGGTAAATATAATATAAATATACTGCGCTGATCCACTGTCTTCTCCCCAGCCTAAAAATATTGGAAAGCGAAAATGAGAACTGTTTAGGGCAAAGATTATTTACTTTCTCTTTTGATTTAGCACGTGGAGACCACTTAGGAAGGAAACCCTATTTTGGTTCCTCTGACTCATATTAGCTTTATTTATATAATAAAAACAACCCCATTGTTTTTATTATATAAAACTGCTGTAGCAGATGGCATTGAGATGAATGTATTAGGATGCATCCAATCTTTGTGATCTAATTAGATTGCTTCTTTTTTACAAACATTTTATAGATGTCAAAAGGTTTTGTGTTCAGAGATCTCTCAGGAAAATGTTTGTTTTTATTTTTAATATTTTATACTGGTGTTTTTGTCATAGATGAAACTGAATTTAAAAACTTTATTGTTTGGCTGGAAGATCAAAAAATAAGACACTACAAGATTGAAGATAGAGGAAATTTGAGAAACATCCACAGCAATGATTGGCTTAAACACTACGAAAAAGTAACTAATTCATGCTTCATATTATGTAAACAGTGTGAGCTTATGTGATGCATTTTATTGATGTTCTGAGAATATTGATTCTTGATTATAGTTAAAACTGATTCTAACCTCATGGACTATTGGTCCAGACATGAGGGGTACAAAAACTGCCTGGCCCAAGCCAAACATGTCTGGGACTTAGGATGTCTAAAGCTGTTTCTTGGCCTCACAAATTATTCAGGATAGTCCATTCACTTACTGCCCCTCTGTTGTTGACCTCATCGTGGTGCTTTGTATCCCTTGTGAAACATTTGCATCTTTTCCTTAATAAAACTGCCCAGATAGTTAACACCTTTGCTGCAATTACTTCTGGATGATCATTTCTTCTCTCTCAAACGTTGGCTAGCAGGATTTTGCAACTGCCTCATGTTCTGAGGTGTCTGCTATATTGGAGCATTTGAAGGATCATTTTTGTGCATTCAGCTCATGCTCATAAGAACATAAGTTGCCATACTGGGTCAGACCGAGGGTCCATCAAACACAGTATCCTGTTTCCAACAGTGAATCCAGGTTACAAGTACCTGGGAAGCACCTAAATATTAAATAGATTCCATGCTACCAATGCAGTAATAGCAATGGCTATTCCCTAAGTCAAATTAATTAATAGCAGTTAATGGATTTTTCCTCAAAGAACTGTTCAGTCTTTTTTTTTTTTTTTTTTTTTTAAACTCAGCTACACTAACTGCCCTAACCACATCCTCTGGCAACAAATTCTAGAGCTTAATTGTGCATTGAATATGAAAGAACTTTGATTTACTTCAAGTGTGCTACTTGCTAACTACATAGAGTGCCCCGTAGGCGGAAGAGGAAGTAACTGGTTCACATTTACCTGTTCTAGCCCTTTTCTAGCCCTGCTATCATATCCCCCTTCAGTTGTCTCTTCTTCAACCTGAACAGCCGTAACCTCTTTAGACTTAACTCACAGGGGAGCCGTTCCATCCTCTTAATTATTTTGGTCAACCTTCTCTAGTACAGCTATATCTTTTTGAGATGCTGCGACCAGAATTGCACACAGTACTCAAGATGCTCTGTGCAATTCATGAGCGATACAGAAGCGATATAACATTTTCATTTTACTTACCATTCCCTTCTAATAATTCTTAACACTTTTTAATTTAATTTATTTATACAAAGGCTTATATTCCGTGCCTTTCACTCAGTGTTCAACAATCAATATTTCTTAGTGTCCAGTCAGATGAATCCTCTACCAGCAGATGGATATTGAGCAAACTGACATTACAGTGACATTGGCTTGCCAGTATTCTCAGTCTCCAGCACGGAATAATAAATCCTGGTTTTTGAAAAACTTTTCAAATATGAACTCTGTCCCTTTCCAAGGCAAAAGAGACAAACAATAGTGCCCTTCTATTTATTATATCTAGCGATTCTTCTAAGAATGTTGATATACCTGGATATTGTAAATCATCCAATCTCTCAGGACTATCACTCAACTTTTGGAAAAATATATTATTTTGGAAATAGAGGGAATATCATCCTCTTTGTATGCCAAATTTTCCTTAAACTTCACAAACATCTTGAAAGAGGATAAAAGCCTAGTAAAAGGAAAATTTACAAAACGTAAGTTCCTAATTCTCATACAGTTTTCCAAATTCTCTATTTCATTATGTAATAATGTCTTGTCAGATACACACAGATTCATCACCCTGTGCATTTTGAACTTTTGCTGTTAAATTATTAACCATAGATTCTAAATCGGTTAACTTTTTTTTTCCTTTGTTCTTTAACGATCTGTTACCATTAACCATTATTGAAAAGGATGAGTTCATCTGGTTAACGTTGGAGTCAAGTTTTAACAACGTCCCCCAAAGTTACATTGGAAGCATCTACAGCTGTTGTCTGTATGCTTCCATTGTATGCAGGCGGGATTCCATTAGCACCTTCCTGATGAAAAGAAGCCAAAGGATGTGAAATTGCAGTATCCACCAACAAAGATGCAACTTCTCCACAACTTTCTTTTGCAGTCTCACTTCCAATGGAATTATCCACGGCTGCGACTCCTGGGGGTTGTAGAGGAATAGGTCCCATGCCGGGACTCTGAGACATCCGATGTGTCTCTATTGAAGTCCTCTCTTGGCAGGTTGAGCCTATTTATGTGGGCATCCATCTAACCAAGCCTTGAAATAGCTGGGGAGGAGGTTACAATTTTGGCTTTTCTTTTGCGCCCCATAAATACAAACAAAAACGTCTGAAGCGATCAAAGCCGGTCTAAGCCACACATGCTGCTTAGGTGTTGCGCCGGTGGCGTCAGTGTGCCACTTCCCTTGGGGTTTTAAAGCCCCGGTCTCAGGCAATGATGTCAGCACGGCAGCCCCCAGCTGGACAGCAAGTTCTTAATCAGGGCTTACCGCTGCACCTGGAGAGCTCTGATAGTTGTCCTCTCTCCCTTTCTTGGCCCCCTGGATTGGATGCTTCTACCTTTTTTGTGGGTAGAGGTTGGTTTTTTTTTTGGTTTTTTTTTCCAGGGATTGCAGTCCTTTCTCCAGGTGCAATCTTCAGCCATCTCTAAAACTCCCAGAGCAGAGATTCAGGTAGGAACCTTGCTAGGACTTACTGTTAAGTGCCGGAGTACTGCTAGGGCGACTGCGGGGCTTCCAGATGGCAGGGATGATAACTCCAATTGTGACTCCCTTGAGGATGTTGAAATTCCTCCAGGGATAGAACCATATAGAACTATGCTTTGGTTCTTTCATAAAGATGAACTGTCAGCTCTGATTTCCCAGACCTTGAAAATGCTCTGAGTTCCTGGGGCAAATACTGACTGAGCCAAAGAAAAATCCCATTTTAGTTTCCTTGCGTAAGGCCTCTTGTTTTTTCTCCATGATGGAAGCCATTCAAGAATTAATTGATCTTGAGTGGGGAGCCCCCAGAGGCTAATTTCAGAGGGGGTCGGGTTTTGGAAGGCCTGAACCCTTTGGATCCAGTGGCAAGAGAGCGTTTGTTTTCTGAAGGTAGATGCACTTGTGTGTTTAGTCTCCAAGTGGACCTCTCCTCCCGTGGAAGGAGGAGCATCTTTGAAGGATGCCCATAATAAAAGAATTGAAGATCATCCTTAAGCAAGCTTTTGATGCAGTGGCAATGTCCTTGCAGATCGCTTGTTTGCTTCTCTCCCAGGAGGTCGATGACTGGTATGGACTCCAGGGCAGTTATGGAACCAGCTGCTGCTTTTTTGGCAGATGCAGGCTGTGATTTGATCTGCTCTTCAGCCAGAGGGAGTGGCTTCCAAAGTAGCGGCCAGGTGTCAGTTATGGCTGAGAAATTAGTCAGCTGATGCGATCTCCAAGGCTAACCTTACCAAATTGCCCTTTAACGGCTGGCTATTATTTGGGAGCGAGTTGGAAAAACTGGCCAGCAAGTGGGGTGAATCTACAGTTCCTCATTTACCAGAGGATAAGAAGCAGATGCCATGCTCTTTTAACATGAGACGTCATACTTGAGGATCCAAGCGTTTTTGTCCCTAGAGAGGAATGACCCTTCAGAGAACTCTACCTTTTGGTAGGTCTCAATCCTTTCGTCCCTGACAGCCAAGAAGGGGGTTCGGGTAGCGGAACTTGCCGACCCACCCCTGGGAATAGGAAATAGGGGGATGCCTCTCTTCTATCAAGGTGGATCGAGATCACATCGGATCAGTGGGTCTTGGAAGTGATACGAGAAGGATAGGCATGCTGGAGTTTTGCATTGTTCCTCGGGGCATGTTCATGGTGTCTCTCTGCCATTCATCACAGAAGAAGCAGGCAATAGAAACTACATTGGTAAGGCTCCTCAGTCCGAGGGCTTTGATTCCATTGCCCACGTCTCAAGAAAATACGGGTCGATATTCCAATTATTTCATTGTGCCCAAGAAGGGCTCTTTTCATCCCATCCCGAATTTCAAACGTGTTAACTGTCATCTGCAAGTGACGCATTTTCGCATGGAAACTGTGCTCAGTAATAATGGCCATACAGTCGGGAGAATTTCTGACCTCTTTGGATCTGTCTGTCTGAGGCAAACTTTGTATCAACTGGAAGCCATGGGTGGTCCGGTTGGCATGTTTGCAGTTCACTGACAGGCTGCAGGGTCGATCAGTCTGGATAATGTCTGACAATGTAACGGCTGTGGCTTACATCAGTCAGCAGGGAGAAACCAAGAGCTAGCAAGTGTCGCAGGAAATAGATCAGCTTGTGGAATGGGCAGAAGTGCATCTCCAGATCTTGGCTTCTCACATGGCAGGAAAGACAATGTGAGAGCAGACTTTTCAGCAGGGAGAGTCTGGATCCAAGAGAATGGGCTTTGTCAGACGGGGCGTTTCAGCTGATTCTGGATCGCTGGGGTCCCCTGTCTAGACCTCCTTCAGACTTCTCGCAGTGTGAAAGTTCCGCAATTCTTCAGTCGCAGGAGAGATCCAAATTCGTCTGGGTTTGATGCCCTAGTGCAGGAGTGGAAGACAAGTTGCTGTATGCCTTTCTTCCATGGCCCATGTTGGGCAGATTGATCCAAAGGATCGAGCGCTACAGAGGGATGGCGATCTTGGTTATTCCAGATTATCCCAGGAGGCCGTGGTATATGGATTTGTGGCGGCTCCTGGGGGTCTCATGCCTTCCACTTTCAGTACATAAGAACCGGACCCTGATGTAACAGGTTCCTCACAAAGATCTGACTGTTTTTTCTTGCGGTATGGCCCTTGAGAGGGCTTGATTGCTGAAACGTGGATTCTCTGTGGCAGTAATTTTCACTTTCCTTAGAGCTAGAAAGTTCTCCACTTCCTTGGCCTATGTGCAAGTTTGGCAAGTGTTTGAGGCATGGTGTGAGGATAGAGGTACTCTTCCTCATTCAGCAAAGATACTACTCAGTTGGGAATTTTTGCAGGATGGCTTGAATAAAGGTTTGGCCCTTAATTCCTTAAAGGTACAAGTAGCGGCTCTTGCCTGTTTCAGGGGGCCAGTTGAATGGTGGTTCCTTGTTGGCTCATCCTGGTATGGCGTATAATTATATACGCGAGAAAATTTAGAGTGAATACGAGTATATATTTATGTCCTTTTGATGGTATAGGATTGTGTTGGGTAAAAGGACTATTAGATTGCCTGTGTCTTGCTCATCCTGGTATGGCCCATTTCGTGAAAGGAGTGAAACATCTTTGTCCTCCCTTGCGGTTTCCAGTACCCTTATGGAGTCTAAATTTGATCTTTGATTTATTAGCAGGTTCTACGTTTAGACCGAAGCATAACCTATCCTTGCGGTTATTGACCTTGAAAACGGGGTTTTTTGTGGCAATATGTTCTGTGCGGAGAGTTTCCAAGCTGTAGGGCCTTGTCTTGATGGGAGTCCTTCCTCCGAGTGACTCCAGGGGTGAAACAACTGCGTGCTGTTCCTTCTTTTTTTACCAAAGGTGGCCACTGAATTTCACTTGAATCAGACCATCTCCCTGCCGTCTCTGGACAGAGTATAGTCTGTTGCAACCTCTGGATGTCAAGAGACACATTATCTGGATGTTACTGAGCCTTTACGGAAAACAGATTGCCTGTTTGTCCTTTCACTGCGATACTAAACAAAGAGCTGGCCTCGTGGGCTTAATAGCCCACTGGATTAAGGAAATAGTTACAGCAGCATACGTTGATGCTGGCAAGCCATTACCTGGTTAGGTTAAGGCTCATTCTGCTAGAGCTAAGGCAGTGTCATGGGTGGAAGTTAGGTTGCTGTCTCCCATTAACCTTTGCTGAGTGGTGACGTGGGTTCTCTTTACAAACCTTTTCCAGGTTTTATCGTCTGGATGTGCAGACCCAGGAGGACGCAGCCTTTGCATGTGTGGTTTTGACAGGACCGCGGGCAGTTTCCTGCCCTATTCAGGAGTAGCTTGGATACATCCCACTTGTTCTGGATTCATATGACTGGACGCTAAGAAATGAGAAACTACAACTTATCTGAATTTCCTTTTCTTTAGGACAGATGAATCCAGCTTTCCTCCCTTGGCTGCTGAATGATTGTACAGTGATCCTCTTGTATGACTGTGTGTTACAGGGATTACCGGTAAGTGTTAGTCCAGTCCCTAGACTAGTGTTAATAAATTTCTTGTCTGAGCTCAGTGTTTCCTGTTGGCTGAGTATTGACATGGTTATCTGTTTTTAATCCATGTTTTTTGTTTTTTTTTTGTTTGCTAGTCTGTCCACAGTTTGCTTTTGAATAAAATACTGGCAGGCTGATGTCATTGCAGGGGTATATGTACAGTGACATAGGTTTGCTCCATCTCTGTCTGCTGGTAGAGGTGCATAACCCACTTGTTCTGGATTCATCTGACTGTCCTAATAAAAAGGAAATTTAGGTAAGTAGTAATTTCGCATTGAAATATAAAATATAAGCATTTTACAAAAAGCATCAGTGCATAAAATCAGTACAACCATGGCCATCATTCAAAGGCATCACAGAAGACTGATTTTAGCTGTCTTCTGCCGTTCTTTACATCAGTTAGAGTTCTTAATTGATCAGGGAGAGAGTTCCACAAGACAGTGGTCACATATGAAAAAGCCCTCTCCCTTGGTCTCTGTAGCTGAGCTACATTATTCAGTGGAACCTCTAACAATGCTTTATTGATCGCAAATTGTGATTTGGTTTATACCATTCCAGTTTGTGTTTTTTTTGGGTTTTTTTTCTCATAAGAATACATTCACTATCTGAACATAAGCTTAAATTTTGATCTTAACTGCACCGGCAACCAATGCAGTTCTTTCAGTGTGGGCTGAATGTGGTCACTTCGCAACCCTCTCAATACATGGGCAGTGGCATTTTGCACCAACTGCAACACACATGATAATTTCTTGGGCAAGCCCACATAAAAGAGAACAGCAATAATCTAACTGCCCCAAAACCAAAACTTGCAGGACAGTTCTGAACATGTCTGTTAAGCCATTAAAGATTTTACCCAATTTCAGTGTTAAAAAAAAAAAAAAAAGCCACATGTCGATCTTGCAAATGAAAAGTAAGCTGAGAATCCAGAATAAAACCTGAATTTCTTACCTCTATTAATATTGACAATACAATGTTCTGGAAACCAAGGCTAGAGGGCCCACCCATAACACTTCTTGGCTTTTTCTAAATTCAGGGCTAATCATTTCTTAATAACCAATTTTTTTTATCCTTACAAGACAAGGAATAATTCAGGGAACTTGCCGTCTGTATCACATGACATGTAGAACTGTACATCATCCTCATAGAAAAAATGTTAATTTTAACACCTTTACTTTGCCCGTTTGGGGAAAATTGTTAAAAGGTTAAATAAAGTAGAGGATAGTGCAGAACCCTGTGGGACTCCTAAACCTATTTTATACCAGCTAGCACTAAGTTCACCCAACTGTACCCTTTGCATTCTCCCAGATAAAACAAAGTTGTAATCCATTAAAAACCTGTCCCAAAAGCCCATAGGCCTCCAACCTGGACAACAAAATTGTATGGCTGACTATCAAAGGCAGCTGACACATCAGGTTGTACCAGGATACCCACTTTACCCTGATCCAGCTGCCCTAATAGGGTATCCATCAAAGACGACAATAATTCATTATTGTGCCCTCTACAGAAACCAAATTGTTTTCCATCAAGAAGGTTGTTCTTTTACACATACATTAATACAAATTAGATGAGTATCTTTGTCTATTTTTGCCAAAGTTGGAGATTGGGCTTATTCTCATTCTTTAAAATCGGTCTAACAATTGCAATTTTTAAAGACTGAAAACAATTCCTTCACTTAATGATTTTTATTGTACTCCATCAGCAAAGTAATCAGGAAATTGGTCTGACTATAATTGTTCTACCCTTAAGTCACTTAAGACACCATACCATCTGTTGCTCTGTTTTCTTGTATTAGCGATTTAGTGAAAGGTGTTGGACAGCATGGAAAACAGAAGTACAGGATGGGATGTGGTGACAAACTTCACTTAATCCTGTTGCAGTGAGAGGTTCACTTGAGCTTCCCATGTCTGCAGTCTTTGACTTGTGCTGAGACTACCTCCACTAGTGCAACTGAATGACTTTTGGGCTGTGTGACCTAGAGATGAAAGTTTCTGTAGCCCTATGCCAATTCCCTTGAGCTGTTAAGTTAAAGCTTCTCTGATCTCTCTACTCTGTTCTGGAAAGAAAAAATCCCATACTATCAACACACTTTCATAACTGTTTTAGGTCACAAAGCAATACTTGAATACATGTCTTTTTAGTGTGTAATCTTTGTGTGTTGTTTTTTTTTTTATCTGTTCCTGCCCCAATAGTATCTCTCAGATGTGAGTTGCCCCTTTAGCGTACAGGAACGACAGGAGTCCATTGACTGGCTGCTTGGCTTGGCGGTTCGGCTTGAATATGGAGACAATGGTAGGAATAACTTTCTGCATGACTTGTGCTTAGAAAAGGGCATTTCATCTTCTACAATAGTTAAGGTTTCCTTTTCTGTCCAACCCCCCCCCCCCCCCCCCCCCCCCCTCACACACACGGTGTTGTTTCAGAAAACTTTATGTATTTAGTAAGGGAGGAGGAATAGCCTAGTGGTTAGAGCGGTGGACTATGAACCAGGAGACCAGGGTTCAAGTCCTGCTGTCGCTCCTTGTGACCTTGGGCAAGTCACTTTACCCTCCATTGCCTCAAGCCCTCTGGGGATAGAGAAATACCTACAGTACCTGAATGTAAACTGGTGTGATCAAATGTCAGTATATAAAAATAAATAGATTCCACTAATCCACACAGAATTTTGGTTCAGCATAATTGAGCATAAATACATAATTCATATAGAATTTTTAATTGTAAATGTATAAAACAAATTAAAATTAGTAGTAAAAGCAAGATAAGTCATGATTTTTAATTCTAGTAGTAGAGAATTCCAAAATGAGGAGCAGCTCCAACCCTATCTTTAACTAATCTTGTATGTAAATGGAAGTATACAATGCATATATATTAAAAACTAATTTTTTTAGATGGTATAACCAAAATATGTGCTTTTGTAGATCTTAAAGAATGAACCAGGGTATAGATAATTCATCTGCAGTTACTAGGAATGACAGTTGTGAGAGCTAGAGAAGCAGTCTGGTTACTTGTATTCAGTAAAATAAATCTAAAAAAATCAAGCAAGGAGTGATGTGGACCTCCTGTAATTGATCTAGCAGCAGAATTCTGGATTAACTGAAGTATATGCAGTAAGGCAGCAGGCAGACCCAAATATAAAGCATTACAATAATGGTTTGGAAATTAACTGAACAAAAAGTTTGACTTGACTCACACATTTTAATTTATAAAAGGCAGTTTTTGCCAGTGCCTTTATTTGAGGTTTCATAGTCTTGAGTGTGTAGAATAATACTCAGATATATCATTCCTGGTAAAATAGGGTGTGGTCAGCATTTCCCCTCTCCCCCCAGATATAATTCAAATTAAGGCTTAACCATCATGAGTATCTTTTCAGCATAATAAGAGTAAAAATTATTATTAAACATGCTTGCCCACTATTTATACTCAAAAAAAATAAATCCAGAAAATGCCAGACACTTATATCAATAAACAAACCAAAAATCAGTCTAGCTCGAAATCAAAAGGATTGTATGTGATCAAACTGGGGAAACCTCATAAAGTGCCAATACAAGGCTAAATCAAATGCCTATTTGGCTGCTTACTTTGAGGGTCTAACTCCAACAATGTGGTTGTTTCCAATGATTATTGTAACACCATCTTGCTTGGTCTCCCCTCTTCTCACACCAAACCACTACAAATGGTTCAAAATGCCTCTGCCCGTATACTCACTAACACCAGGAGAAGAGACCACATAACCCCCATCCTAATGGGCCTCCACTGGCTACCCATCCACTTCAGAATAATCTACAAGGCCATTCTCACCATATACAAAAACATCCATCAACTAGCCCCAATTGACCTTCATTTCCCCTTCCGATTAAACACCTCAACAAGACCGACAAGAGATGCTTACAAAGGATCACTTCAAGTACCCCCAGCCAAAACTACCAGACACATTACACTAAGAGATCGGGCCTTCTCCACAGCCGGTCCTACCTTATGGAACTCCATCCCCCCTGATCTTAGACTGGAACCCAGCCTCTCAACCTTCAAGAAAAGACTCAAGACCTGGCTGTTCATGCAGGCCTTTCCTAACTCCAATATTAATTAACTCCCAACAATCAACACACGTCACATTGAATATCACGATTAGACACCTCTTAAAATGTAATTATATGTAATTAGCTGGTTCTTTTCCTTTTTTCTTTATTACTCCAAGTTCTATTTTTCCTTGTTACATGTAACTGCTGCTTTTTCCGCACTATTGTTTAAGTTTATTTTGCACACCTGTTTCATGTGAACCAGCATGATGGGACTATTGTCTTGAATGTTGGTATATAAAAAAACTTAAATAAAATAAATTATAATAACAACCACATTGTTGGAGTTAGACCCTCAAAGTAAGCAGCCAAATAGGCATTTGATTTAGCCTTGTATTGGCACTGATTTTTGGTTTGTTTATTGCCCACTATTTATTCCATGTTTGTAAATAATCCAGAGTGGATAACAGAAGCTTCTCAGTCATGGACTTCAAGGAAACCATATTGGGAAGCATCAAGAAGAGAAAATTATTCTAAAGCCCTGAAGCTGGCCAAGTTATGTCTCTTCTAACATCTTGGCCACAAATCATAAGTTGGAAATTGGCTTGTATTTACATGGTTGGGATACATCAAGATTAGCTTTCTTTCAGACCAATACAGTAAAGGGCACTCCGGTGGAGCGCACTGTTTAACCCACATTTGGACGCGCGTTTTTGACGCGCTAGCTTTACCCCTTATTCAGTAAGGGGTAATAGCGCACCAAAAAACGCGCATCCAACCCCCTGAAACTAATAGCGCCCACAACATGCAAATGCATGTTGATGGCCCTATTAGTTATGCCCGTGCGATTCAGAAAGTAAAATGTGCAGCCAAGCCACACACTTACTTTCAGAAATTAGCACCTACCCAAAGGTAGGCGTTAATTTCTCTCGGCACTGGGAAAGTACACAGAAAAGCAGTAAAAACTGCTTTTCTGTGCACCCTCCGACTTAATATCATGGCAATATTAAGTCGGAGGTCCCAAAATTTAAAAATAGTTAATTAAAAAAAAAAAAAAAAAATTTAGAATGGGCCTGCGGCTCACGGGTTGAAAACCGGACGCTCAATTTTGCTGGCGTCCGGTTTCCGAACCCATGGCTGTCAGTGGGTTTGAGAACTGATGCCGGCAAAATTGAGCATCGGCTATCAAACTTGCTGACAGCCGTCGCTCCTGTCCAAAAAGAGGCACTAGGGATGCGCTAGTGTCCCTAGTGCCTCTTTTTACCGCGGGCCCTAATTTAAATAAATTAATTTACTGAATCGTGCGCACAGGAGAGTGCGTGATTTTTACTGTATTGGCCTGTTTATCTTGAGGGGGAATTTTATTACACTGTAAACCGATATGATATGTATCTTGCCACATGAATGTCGGTATAAAAAAGTTCAAAATAAAATAAATAATTGCAGCTTTTTCTATGAACAGGGAAACAGCCAACAAATTGGGGCAAGCTTTTACCGGCCACGTAGAGCAAGGATCTAAACTTAATCATGGAGGGTTTCAACAGAGAAACAGTCCTATGTACCATGGTAGAGGAAATGGGGTAAAAAGGTTCCCAGCATTCGTTGGATGCTACTAATTCACTGAAATCCTTAGTTAAAGATGTTGGAGGTAAAGCAAAGCGCAGGGTTTGTTTTTTTTTTTGTTTTTTCCAACACAAAACATATCAAGCCCTTCAGTAGTTACACTGGCAAATGGAGGAGTAATCTTAATTCAAATCATGACTTATAACATTTGGGAATAATTAGCTACTGATTGTAAACATAGAACATGATGCTTCTAAAAAGAAATATTAATCGTGGATTTGTATTGAAGTAATGACTTCATATAATCATCCTTATCAGCAGGATTCATAAGTCTTCCTTCAATGTCTCGGCATGTTTTAACTTAAAACGTATCAGCAAGCCTTGGTTCTCTGCTGAATTAGCATCATTCAAAATTTTTGTTTAACAGGCTCAGTTACACTAGAATCGAAATAGTGATCAAAATGCAAATTAGCAGCTGCCCAGAAAGACTGGGACAAAGGTAGATTTATTGCTCTATGCCTGAAAGGCATAAAAGAAGAAAAAATGGGTGTTTGCAAACCTTCAGTAGGGGAAAAGGTAAAAGGAAAATAGACCATGATCAGACCAGGGGACTATTAGAGAAATATATTTTTTTTCCCAATGTGGTCTCTTCCATAAAATCTGTCACACATGCTAGCAGAACGAGTGGGAACATTTTACGGTTTGTTTATATCCTAAAGCAGTCGTGACACTTAAAAATGGATTGGCTTTAGAATAAGTCGATATCAAAAAAATTAATTGCCTAAAACGTTTTTTTAAAAATTAACAAATGGTATCTTCATAGGAACCAAAAATTCTGTAACAGGGAAAAGGTCATTTCTGGGTAGTCCAGGTGGGCGGTATAGTAATAGTAAGCACCAAATGTGTGAGTAGTCATGACAAGTCTTTGTGCTCAATAGCAGCAGGAGAGTGAACCCTAACCAAACCTAAATTTCCTTGTCCTATAATCAGTACAGCATCACCTTTCTTCCCCATGTAAGACTGTGCTCAGTATTATAGCCGTAGGGACACAATTGGTGGAAAATAAGGTCAGAATGAACTAGGATTCAGAATTGCAAAATAAATCTAATGCATACTCAGTTAACAAATTTGCATACAATTGGGTCTCTCTTATTACAACTGAATTAAAGTGTGGTGTGTTTTTTTTTTTTTTTTTTTGTTTTGTTTGTTTTTTAAGCTAATAAGTACAAAAACTCTACACCTACTAATGCTGAGAGTGTACCAAAGGATGCTGAGACACTGGTAAACTTGGATGGTAAGTGTACACGATGATGCACGGTTTTGTATTTCTGTGAGATCAACTTGGCTACATTTCAGGTGTATTAACTCTCTTGCAGATCTTACATTTTTCCATTTTAACCCCTTATCGATGCCACTTATAATGACTAAAAGGATCCCTGATGCACTCCACTAATCGCCCTTTCCTCTTCAGCCAAACTAGTCCAGATGCATGGGTTATGCCTCCCAACCAGCGATGGATACAAAGGCTAACAGTCATCCTTTATCGGCAGCTGTGCTGACCTCTGCCTGCCAATATTCTGGCTCCAGCAGGTGGCAGGCAAGCAGCCTGTACTGTGATTTGAGTCCTGGTTAGGCCTGGTGAAGAAGACAGAAATCTTTGGATGGCAACTCTTGAGGTGAAAGTCTTGTACTCCCTCCCTGGGGGCTTCCAGTTGTTCGAATAGGGTTTTTCCTGGCTGTATTTGCTGGAATTACCCCTACCTTCCCCATGCTTTTTCTTTCCTCTTCTGTGGAGGTCTCCTGCTCTTTTTAAAAGGGGGAAAAAAAAAGGATTAAACAAGGCTTCCCTCTCTATTTTATTATCTTCTCTTCTCTGGAGCCCTGTGGCTGTACCTGGTTCCTGCTGTGTGTTTGGGGGAAAAATGGTTTGCCATCTGAGGGACCGTGGGCCGAGACGGGAGGAAGAGATGGCATCTCTTCAGGAGAGCAGGAAATGCTAAGTAGTTTGCAGTGCGTGTGGATCATACTGTCAGGCACTGGGAGGGGGGGAGGAGAGGGAGAGATGGCAGCGTGCAGAGTTGTCTGTCCCAGAAGGGCTACATCAGCAGGGTCGCCTGTAGGCCATTCCTGCCAATGTGCTTTTTGCCATGGCAGGAACAGTGGCCATACTGGAACCACAAGAAAGGAATAGGTCAGAGCAGGGGCTGCCTCTGGTGGTTCTGGCAGTATCTTGACATTGCAGCATTGGTCTGTGGCTCCTCCGGTTGGAGTTCCAAGTGTCTGCAGTTCTAAAATATTTTATCAATGTTTAGTACATTTTATATATACGGGCCACGTGCCAAATGTTTTAGGTATGCCACTGATGCTAGAGCCTATGTGTATTTTTGTCTGTATGAGATCCTATGTGCAATGCAGGTATATCTGTGGGAGTCTGTGAAAAGCTTGTGTGTCTTTGTATGTCTCGCTCAAGGCATGCATGCACACGTACATAGTGTGTGTGTGTGTGTGTGAGAGAGAGAGAAAAAGGTTTGTGCAGCTCTACCTCCCCCCCCCATCCACAACAATCGCAGGGTGACTGGAAATCAAAAGATCCCAAGTATGGAGAGCAGGAGATTTTTTAATCCTTATTAGTTTTGTTTGGTGTAGTTTCTTTCTGTTTTGAAATATTAGAACACTTTTTAAATTTTTGGATGTCTTATTCCTCAGATGTATTGAAATATTTTGATTGGTGTTTGTATTTCTCAAATTTATGCAAGTTTTGTTTTTTTTTTTAATTATTAGATGTTCGGCTCTTTTGATATTCTTTATTAGTATGGTATTAGTATGGTTTTAATATGACTTTTTTATATCTAGATTGTATTGCTTAAATGTTTTGCAAGGAATGTTTGTTTATCCATTGTTGCATTGCATAATACTGTACAATTTTTGTTGGCATGTTTCTATTTATACTTTTTGGTCATTCTATTCTGTATTTTTTAAAGGTCTAGTTCTTGTGGAACTTTAATCCTTGCTGTGAAAATGATGGTACTTATCATTGGCTTTAGCATTACGGTCATCTCTTCCTCATTTATATTTTAAACAGAAGTTTGCTCTCTATTATAAACTTCACTTGCAGGCAGAAAATGGTTTTGAATGTTCTTTCAGAAAATTATTTTTTGTTCAATTTTTATTGTAACGGCTGTTAATAGATTAGGCGATTATTTTAAGGGATGGACTTAGCAAACCGATCCTTAGAGGGAAATTGGCTGTGAGCATAAATTGATAGTCTTTTTTTGCATCAAAGGAAGTAGTGCTCACAGGGTAAAGAGCACACAACTACCCAATCTTTAGAGGGAACATTGCTCCCACAGAACCTCTCTCCTCTAAAGCTTACTGAAGAGATCCTCTGAAGGATCCACTAGGACCTTTAGGCTTCCTTAACATCCTAAGATGTATTGCATCCAGCCCTATAGCTTTGAGTTCCCCCACAATCCCTTTTCCCTAAATGGTGTGGTGTATATACCCTGCATTCAAGGCACCCCTGCCAGTAATCATCAGTCTTTCTCCAGTCCCCCCTTCAGTGAATACTGAACCCATGTATATGTACTTCTGCTTTTCTTGGTTACCCTTCACAGTCATTCCTTTCTCCTGTCTAACAATCCCACCTTGGCATGTCCTCCTTTAACTCATTAACTGCGGTTGATGTGCCTCGCTGATATTTTTGCAATTAACATAGGCTGTTTAAAATCCTGTCGATTAAGTGGCCACAGATGTATTGTACAATAATAAAAACACTTTTTTCTTCACAATACAAACACAGTTGACCTTGTTAATTTAGAACTTTTGTCCCTCTGTATACACAAGTCCTATAATACCTCTGTGCTCTTCAGAGACATTTTAGCACTGCAATGTATCAGAAAATTGCAATTTTCATTCTGGACATTTAATTTGGGAATTATGGTCATTCTGAGTGTGCAGTGTAAACATTTTATACTTTTTTTTTTTTTTTTTTTGTAAGTCACTAATCCGGACTTTAAGGCTGGTGTGTTGGCTTTGGCTAGTCTCCTTCAGATCCAGCGGCATGATGATTACCTGTTAATGCTGAAGGTAAGTAGCACTTTATGCATGTGTTATGTGTTTAGATTCTGTGCTTGCATCATCCTTCTCTCACAATTAGTATCTCAGTATAATGAACATGTAACTTTGGTCTTATTCTAACCCCTACCCCACCAGTGAGGTTCTATGGGTTCGCCTTCTCTCTAGATTAGAGACAGTAAATAAATTGAGATTTTTTTTATCTAGCTGGTCATGTAGCCAGGAATTTCAGTTCTCCTGAATTCATTGTAAAGATTTTTTTCTATTGGGCATTAAAACACCACTGCAGTGGCTCTTGTTTCTTCTAGCAGAACGGGGGGGGGGTGCACATCCAGTGTCCACTATCGCTGACAGAGAGAGGGCTCTCGGTTCCTGTCTCTCTCTCTCATTTGTATTTAAAACAACTGCTAGTAGGGCCCATTGCAACTGAGAACAGTGACAGGTTTAGAATTTAGGTACTCCTAGGTACTATGCTCACCCCCCCCCCCCCAGCTTTTCTTACCCTCCGGGCCTGAGATTGATTTTTGACTACCATCCCACAATCTACTTTCCAATTCCATTCTCTCTCCAGCTCCATTTTCCTAGCATGTAGCCAGATGGACTCAGGACCAGTGGGTTATGTGTGCCCCTGCTAGCAGATGGAGACTGAGTCAGGTTTCAAAGCTGACGTCACCCTTGATACACCCCTGCAGTGACCTCAGCCATTCAGTATCTCTCCGTCTCCTAGCAGATGTGGATGCTATCCCCACACCAGCAGCGGTGTTAGTGGGATTGCAGTACTAATTCAAAGGAGAAATTTTACCTCCAAATTGAAAAGATCAAGCCCCGCTCTCCTGTGGTGATTTCTAAGGGTCCCTCCTCCAGTTGAGAATTCCTGAGGTGATTTCCGAGATCCCTCCGAGGTGTGCCTTGGTCCAGTAGCCGGCTCCTGCCATGGACTTTGCTGCTGAAGCAGCTGAAAGGCAGCGGGTGGTGAAGGCCTAAGCCCTTTCCCCTGACAGCCAGAGACTGTCTCTGTACTCATCCGGTAAGTTCTGAGATCAGGTAAGTAGAGAAGAGTTCCCTGTACGTACCTGGATCAGTCCAGACAGTGGGTTATGTCCCCAATCCAGCAGATGGAGTCAGCCAAAGCTTCGAGGGGGCGTCACCATAAGTACTACTACCCCCTCTGCAGGAGTTCAGTATCTTCTGACTCCAGCAGATGCGAGTAGTAGAATCTGGGTTGCTCCAGATTGCCTGAAACCATTTCTTACAGTGATTACTTGTCTTCTCTGTTTTTCTCTCACTGTTTTTGTTGGATCAAGTTTGCTTTATTTTAAAAAAAAAAAAAAGTTAAAGAGGGTTCAATTTGGGACGGCGTGACTTCCCTCTGCGTTGTCTCTCACTCTCTTTCTCTCTTGGTGCTAGCTGTAACTTGTGAACCGGGGTAAGTGCATTCTTCTGTGTTTCTCTTTGCAGCTGATTTTGCTCGCGGCTGCTTCGGCTTCGCCGCGTTTTTCTCCCTCACCAGCAGCCATTTTGCCGGTTCCTCGTGGGCTGCGGAGGTGAGCGGGGAGACCTTCGTTGGCGGGTTGTGAGGCCAGGAGGGCCCCCCCGCGGCACCGTTCATCGGCGGGCAGTGCAGGCCGCTCGGGCCCCCCCGCGACACCGTTCTTCATCGGCGGGCAGTGCAGGCCGCTCGGGCCCCCCCGCGGAACCGTTCTTCATCGGCGGGCAGTGCAGGCCGCTCGGGTCCCCCCGCGCCGGCGTTTTTCCTTCGCGGCCCCCCCCCCCCGAGGCATTTCGTTTATTTTGCCTGTCTCCTCCGTTGCCAGCAGTGCTCACGATGCCG
The DNA here is from genome assembly GCF_901001135.1 of Rhinatrema bivittatum. NCBI lineage: Eukaryota > Metazoa > Chordata > Amphibia > Gymnophiona > Rhinatrematidae > Rhinatrema > Rhinatrema bivittatum. The sequence continues at coordinate 72,185,622 of NC_042618.1, read as the reverse complement.
TGGCCAGCACGTTGCTCGACCTGCGGTGAGCCGGGATCGCGGATTGCCCGTGAAGGGATCTGTGCCCGGTGCCTCCCCGGGGGGGAGGGCCCATCGCAGTCCCTTAGCGAATTTTCGGTTTTGACAGGCATGCCCGGGCGGCGCGGGCCGGCCCCTCCCCCATTACTGGCGGGAACGGCGGCCATTTTACATGCCCAGCGCTCTGAGGGGACTCAGGCAGCGCTGGATGACAGGGACTCCCCCGAGGTTTCTCCACCGAATTGGCTGCCGGACAACAGCCTGACGGGCCAGGGTCCCACTGGGTCCCCCCCCCTCCGGGGCTAGGCCGGGATTCTCCCCGGACTTTGTACTGTTAATGCACACTGCGTATTTGCAGGGCCTCGTCGCTCCCGCAGCACCGTCTCCAGCCAAGGTCCCGCGGCTCTCGCCTCCCTCTCAGGCCCCCCCCGTCCCGGCGGGTGTGGGGGCCACCCTGCCTCCCGCCCGCACCTGGATTCCTGCGGGCTCCGAGGGAGCAGTGACAGGCCCGGCGTCTCCTGGGCCGGACCTGGGAGAAGGGGGCCAAGGGGATTCCACCACAGAGGGGGACGATCCGCACACGCTGCGTCTCTCCCAGGGGGAAGAGCTGGACGAACTTATTCCAAGTGGGTCTTGGATCCAGGAGCTGGATCTCGATCCACCGCCGGACCCGCCCGCTCCAGTAGCGCCCGCTGTCGTCACGTCGGCCAAGAAGGGAGATCCGGTGCTGGCAGCCCTCCGGCCGAGGGCTCGGGCGTTTCCCATCCATGATTCCTTCCTGCAGCTTCTTACTAGGGAGTGGGACGCCCCGGAAGCTTCCCTTAAGGTCAGTCGGGCCATGGAGAAGCTGTATCCGCTACCAGAGGATTTCCTGGATCTCATCAAGGTTCCGAAAGTGGACTCCGCGGTGTCGGCGGTCACGAAGAGGACGACCATACCAGTGACGGGTGGCGCGGCCTTACGGGATACGCAGGATCACAAGTTGGAAGTCTTCCTCAAGCGGGTCTTCGAGGTCTCCGCAGAGGGCGAGTCTTCTCTGGGTGCAACAACTTCTCACCTCTCAGGTTCTGCCGGCCGAGGAGGCCGCCCAAGTGGATAGGCTGGAAGCTGCGGTGGCTTACGGGGCTGACGCCTCCTATGACCTGCTTCTATGACCTGCTTCGGGTCCTGGCCCGATCCATGGTCTCGGTAGTGGCGGCGCGTCGCCTTCTATGGCTTCGCAACTGGGCGACGGACACTTCCTCCAAGTCGAGCCTGGGTTCCCTGCCATTCAGGGGTAAGTTCCTGTTCGGAGAGGATTTGGACCAGATCATCAAGTCACTGGGGGAAAGCGCAGTCCATCGCCTGCCGGAGGACAGGTACAGGCCCTCCAGGGTGTTTTCGTCCTCCCGCACCAGATCCAGGGCGCAACGGCGCTATAGGAACTACAGACCGGCGGTCTCCAGGCCCTCTGCCCCCAGGTCGCAGCCCTGGTCCCGCTCCCTTCGCGGGTGTAGGCCTGTGCGTCCCGCCTCGGGAACGGGACAACCCTCTCCCACGTCCTCCCAATGATGTTCGGCTCGCCCACTCCACCGTCCCCCGGATTGGGGGACGGCTGGCATTCTTCTACAAGGAGTGGGCGCGGATCACCTCGGACCAGTGAGTCTTGGACACCATAGAACACGGCTACGCGTTGGAATTTGTCCGCGCTCCAAAGGGACGGTTCATCTTCTCCCCCTGCGGATCGGTCTCCAAGCGAAGGGAGGTGCAGTTGACACTGGACAGGCTTCGGGAGATTGGCGCCACTGCGCCCGTGCCCTCCAGAGAGGTGGGCTTGGGCCATTATTCCATCTACTTCGTGGTACCCAAGGGCGGCTCCTACCGGCTCACCCTGGACTTGAAGGAAGTCAACAAATCCCTCCGGGTGGTTCGGTTTCGGATGGAAACGCTGCGCTCGGTGATTGCGGCGGTGCATCGAGGGGAGTTCCTAGCCTCCTTGGACCTGACGGAGGCCTACCTTCACATCCCCATCCACCGGGAGCATCATCGTCTTCTCCGGTTTAAGATCCTGGAACAACATTTCCAGTTTGTGGCGCTCCCGTTCGGGTTGGCGACGGCACCGCGCACTTTCACCAAGATCATGGTAGTCGGGGCGGCGGCTCTTCGGAAAGAGGGTATTTTAGTTCCTCCTTACCTGGACGGTTGGCTCATCCGAGCGAAGTTTTTCCTGGACGAGGCGCACGCCCTGCGAGAACACATACAGCGGTTCTCTGCATTACCAGTTCCCACCTCCTGGGATTACCTGCAGCTCCTGGGGGTGATGGGCTCCACCATCGACATGGTTCCTTGGGCGTTTGCGCACCTCCGGCCCCTACGAAGAGCACTTCTCTCCCGTTGGAAACCGCTGTCGCAGGACTACCAGATGCTCCTCCCCCTGCCGCAGTTTGCCAGGATCAGCCTGGGCTGGTGGCTGGATCCAAAGAATCTGGCTCGCGGCGTGTCCCTCGACCTGCCAGATTGGGTGGTGGTCACCACCGATGCCAGCCTCGTTGGCTGGGGAGCGGTCTGCGGCCGCGGCGCCACGCAGGGGACGTGGTCCGCGGAGGAGACAAAGTGGTCCATCAATCGCCTGGAGACCAGAGCGGTCAGACTAGCTCTGCGACACTTCTTGCCACGCCTTCGGATTCGGGAGGTTCGGATCTTATCGGACAATGAGGCCACGGTGGCCTATATCAATCGCCAGGGCGGCACTCGCAGCCCGCAAGTCGCGCTCGAGGCAGCGATGCTGATGCAGTGGGCGGAACGTCATTTGGTCCGCCTGGCGGCCTCGCACATCGCAGGCGTGGACAACGTCCAGGCGGATTTCCTCAGTCGCCAGCTCCTGGATCCCGGAGGATGGTCCCTCTCCGACGAGGCGATGCAACTTCTGGTCCAGCAGTGGGGAACTCCCCACACGGATCTGATGGCGTCCGCACAAAACACCAAGGCTCCCCGTTTCTTCAGTCGCAGAAGAGAGCGAGGAGCGGAGGGAGTGGATGCCCTAGTGCTCCCGTGGCCGACAAATCTCCTCCTATACGCGTTCCCGCCTTGGCCACTGGTGGGAAGACTACTCCGCAGAATAGAGGCTCATCAGGGGACTGTGATCTTCGTCGCCCCAGAGTGGCCAAGACGGCCCTGGGCTGCGGACCTTCTCCACCTGGTGATCATCGGACCCATCCGACTGGGACATCTCCCCCGCCTCCTGCACCAGGACCCGGTATTTTTCGATCAGGCAGAACTCTTCTATCTTGCGGCCTGGCTTTTGAGAGGCACCGTCTTCGGCGCCAGGGCTACCAGGAGGCGGTAGTGTCCACGCGGTTGCGTTCCCGACAGCCTTCGACGGCCGTGGCCTATGCTCGGGTCTGGAAGGTTTTCGAGCTGTGGTGTACTGACCAGAACACGAGACCTGCTTCGGCTTCTGTTCTCCAGATCCTTCAGTTTCTACAAGCGGGGGTGGACAAGGGGCTCACCTGCAACTCGCTCCGGGTTCAGGTGGCCGCCCTTGGTTCGCTCCTGCGCGACGGGGCCTCTCTGCTGCAACACCCGGACATTGGAGTCTCAACCTTGTGCTCCGTGCCATGTCGGGGCCCCCGTTCGAGCCACTGCGGAATGTGACGATCAAGGACCTCACCCTCAAGACTGTGTTTCTGGTGGCCATCTGCTCCGCTCGACGCATCTCGGAGCTGCAGGCCCTGTCGTGTAGAGAGCCTTATCTCCGTTTCTCCGACTCTGGAGTTTCTCTTCGCACTGTTCCTTTCTTCCTTCCGAAGGTGGTGTCTACGTTTCACGTCAATCAGACGGTGGGACTGCCGTCCTTCTCCTCCTCTGAGCCGAGGGCTGCTCCTCTACCTGGAGGCTACGAATGACCTCCGGACTTCTGACCATCTCTTCATACTTTGGTCCGGCCCTAGGACAGGATCTCAGGCCTCGAAGACGACCATGGCTGAAGGCCGGCATTGCCGTTTGCTACGTTGGGGTGGGGTGGACTCTCCCGCCCGGCATTGTAGCGTACTCTACACGCTCTCAGGCGGCTCCCTGGGCGGAAGCTCGCTCGGTTTTCCTCTCAAGAAATCTGTAGCGCAGCCACCTGGAAATCGTTACACACGTTCTCGAGGCACTATCGTCTGCACCTCGCCTCTTCTGCCTCTGGACACTTTGGCGAACAGGTTCTATGAGCAGGCCTCGCAGGACCCCACCCGAGTTAGGGAAGCTTGGGTACATCCCACTGTCTGGACTGATCCAGGTACGTACAGGGAAAAGAAAATTATTACTTACCTGCTAATTTTCGTTCCTGTAGTACCATGGATCAGTCCAGACGCCCACCGCGTTTGGGTTCTAATCCTGCTTGGCTGTTGTTCTAAGATACAGTCGTGTTTTCTGTCTTTCACGATTTCTCAGTTTTCACTGTTTGTCACAGTGCCCTGTTGGGTTGACACGCTGTATTCATCACCTCCTACCCGTTGGTGGGACGGTTGCAGTTCTTTACTTAGGTTAAGCGGCTTATTGTTGCAGTTTACTTTCAACTTGATCCAATACGGGGGTTTGTTTACTCGGGCTTTGATATACTCGATACTGAACTCCTGCAGAGGGGGTAGTAGTACTTATGGTGACGCCGCCTCGAAGCTTTGGCTGACTCCATCTGCTGGATTGGGGACATAACCCACTGTCTGGACTGATCCATGGTACTACAGGAACGAAAATTAGCAGGTAAGTAATAATTTTCTTATGTGGAAGGGCTTCGGCAGAGCTTTCCTCCGGTCTCCTTGCTTGGTGCGCCATACCAACATTGTTCCCGTTCGGGCGAGGGAAGGGTGGTGACACTGATGCAGGCTTGGCTGAGAATGAAGAGAATAAGTAAACTCTCTCACTAGATAAGTAGATTTGAGGCAATTGGCAACATGCTACAATGAATATGCCTATTTTGAGAGCATCTCACATTTAGAGTGGCTCTCTGCCTAAGACCCCTCCACCCACCCATACCCATCCTGTTCCTTTTAATACAAAATTTGTGTTGATGTCCTATCCATGCAAAGTTTTCAGGACATGGGGGGGAGGGGGATGTTATCTTAGAATTCACGCGTGTGTGGGCACATATCTCAAAGTAGTCTCCCATTGCTTCTGCATGGATTTTCTTATTTGGTTGCTCAAATGAGCAAATGTCAGCTAAAATTGGTCTCCCTTCTCTGAAATCAAAAGATTCATAAACAATACGACTAAGGAGTGCTTTTTCAAATTACAAGTTCTTAAAAAGCTGAAACCCCTTCTGCACTCTTATGATTTCCGCCTGATTCTGCAATCAATCATCCTCACCAAAGTTGATTACTGTAACTCTTTGCTGCTCGGGCTCCTTGCTGTCACCATTAAGCCACTACAGATGTTACAGAACTCAGCCGCCAGGATCTTAACAAACTCAAAAAAGAGGGACCACATCATGCCCATCCTCTACAACCTCCACTGGCTCCCTATCAAATATAGAATTCTCTACAAAGTCCTGACCATCATGCACAAAACCTTACACAACCTAGCCCCAATTGATCTCACCTTCCAGTTTCGCACTAACAACTCCACCAGACCGATTAGAAGACCATACCAAGGCACTCTGTTCGTCCCTCAAGCTAAAACTTCTCTAAGGAATAGGGCCCTTTCCACAGCAGGTCCTACTAAATGGAACACTCTCCCACCAGACCTCCAACAAGACCCCGGCCCAACTTCCTTCAAGAAAAAACTTAAAACATGGTTATTCAGCCTAGCGTTTCCAGAACCTGCATGTTAGCCAATACTTTCTCTCCATAGTTTCGACATATCCTTTCTAATTCTCCTTGCAAGTATGGCATGTTATTTCGCTCTCATATTCTCTAATCACCCTTTATCCCTCGATAAGGGCCACAGAAACCCTTTGGTCTTGTTTCTCATGTCTTTTCTTTCATTTCAAGCCCTTGGCACTTCATCTATCTTGCCTCTCACCCTTACTGCAACCTAGCCCAAACTGATTAATGTGATCGATTGATTATTGTAACTTTATTGCTATGTAATTCAAATTGTTTACGATGTTTAACTTTCATACTATGTTACTCAAAGTTGTTTAGATGTTTCTTGTTCTATGTAATGCTCACAGGCAAGTTTGTTTCACTGTAAACCGGTTTGATTTGCATCCAATGCAAGAAGATCGGTATATAAAAGTTAAAAATAAATAAATGGAGAGTAAGAGCCAGGAAATGAAGGTGGAGCCTTTATTCTTGGTAGGACTAGGCAGAGCATCTCGTATTGCTTAATACATTGGAGACAAGTGCAACTGATGCAACACATCTGTTGCAAACTATATTGTGTGCTGGAAGCAACATGGGGAAAGAGTAATAGCTACTCACAGGGGCAACCGAAGGTTACAAATGGTAGCCATTTTGTTATGTGAATGGAGAGCTAAAGCTGTTGTCATGATTTTGTGTTTGAACTGCTGGAAAAACTCATTTTACTGGGTTTGCTCCATCATGGGTGGATAGTTAACATTCATTCTATCTTCATCTTAGTAAAAAATAAAAAATTGATACTTTTTTCTTCCCACCCATCTCCTATTTCTAGAACAACTCCTCCCCCCCCCCCCCCCCCCCCCCCAATTCCAGAGGATGTCCATGGCAGGACCTTGGACTAGAATATATCCTTTGGGATTTAGTCTGACCTACAAGGAAATGTTCCCTCTCATTCTTTATTTCCCTGGGGTAACTGCAGCCTCGCTGGTCTCAACCTATCCATGGGCAAGTGATTTTAAATTTATTTTTTCAGTTAATCCTTGTAATACGCAAGACTTGTGTCTGGATACAATGTATCCTGTGTTGTGCAAGGTGTCCTGTTTCTTTCCACTCCTGGAACCAGTGAAAGAGTTAATTGACCTTGAGTGGAACACTCAAAAAGTGAGTTTTTTAAAGATGGGCGTTCCTTGGTGGGCCTGTACCTCTTGGATCCGAAGGCAAAGGAGTGGTTGCAATTCCTGAAGGTTGACGCTTTGGTGTGCATTGTCACCAATCGAACCACCATCCTAGTCTAAGGGGGAGCAGCACTGAAGGATATCCAGGATAGAAGAATTGAGGCCATTCTCAAGCAGGCAATTGAAGAGATGGAAATGAATTTGTAAATAGCTTCTTGCTACTGCTTGGTGGCATGAGCAGGTTTGCGTCTCTCTCAAGAGATTTAAGGAGTTGGAACAGATAGCAGGCCAGCCATAGAACCAGGAGCCACATTTTTAGTGGATGCAGGGCATGACTTGGTGTGTACAGCCGCTAGAAGTGTAGCTTCTGTGGTAGCAGCAAGATACTTGTGCCTTTGGAACTGGTCAGCAGATACTATTTCTAAATCAAATTTGACATGGCTATCCTTTAAGGGTTCCTTTTTTTTTTTTTTTTTTTTGGGAGCAAGTTGGAGAAGATGGTGAATGGATAGGGTGCCCCCAAGATTCAGCAATTTGCCACAGGGCAAGAAGGTGGCAATGCATTCTTTTGGGGTGAGAGAACACTCCAGAGATTCTTGTCATTTTTGCCCTTACAGAGATGCAACATATCAGCAGTTGCGGCCCTTGAGAACATCAGTCTTTTTAAGCCTTAAAAGCCAAATAAGGATGCAGGCTCCGTGACCAGAGCATCTCAATCTTCACAGTGAAGGTGCAGTTCCAGAGATAGTTGGACATCTATCTCACTTATCTCAGTTGGGCCCAAATCACAATGGACCAGTGGGTTCTGGATGTAATAAACAGCTATGCTTTAGAATTTCTCAAACTTCCTCCATATGCTTTTATAATCTCTTTATGCAACTGGCTAACAGAGTGGCAGTGAAGGCTACGTTGAAGGCTGCTAAACCTCAGGGCCGTGATTCCAGTTCCCAGATCGCAGAAAAATAGGGGGTGATAGCCTATTTTCATTCCCAAGAAGGAAGACTATTCCTTCTGACCAATCCTGAATCTAAAGGGAGTCTGCTAGCATTTGCGAGTGACTTACTTCAGGATGGAACAGTTATGCTCTAATTATAGCAGTACAGAAAGAGAAATTTCTCACAATCTGTTGGAAGCCCATCTACATTTCCCCATTTGACAGGAACATCAGCGGTTCCTTCGTTTTGCCATTCTAGGCCACCATTATCAGTTTCAAACCCTACCATTCGGTCTAGCTACGGCATCCAGAACCATCACAAGGTCATTATGATGGTAGGGCAAGGTAGGTCTCTGTGCAAGGAGGGCATTCTAGTCCATCCATATCTGGATGACTGGTTGATTCAAGCCAAAAGTGCAGAAGAGTCAATTGTGTGTCGTGAACTAATCTGCCTACTTTAGGAGCTAGGCTGGGTGGTGAAATTAGCCAGAAACAGTCTACAGCCTCTGAGCACGATTAGATACGGAGCAAACCAGAGTGTTCTGGATGTGTTTCTCTGGCAGGAAGTTGGTGAGTCAAGTCCAGTCCTTGAGGGTGCTATTCGCCCAATGGTATGGACTTATCTGCAGGTCTTGGGGTTGGAGGTAGTACCCTGGGCGAGGGTCCATATGCAGCCACTAGTGTGCGTTACTTGCCCAGTGGAATCTAATCACAGGAGTATACAGTAAGGCTCTACTTGTCGATGGAAGTAGGCAAGCAATCGCAGTGGTGGCTACAAACGGCCCACCTCTGGAAAAGAGTGCCCTTGGAGACACCAGACTGGTGCTTATGACAGATGTGAGCCTTCTAGTTTGGGGGGCTCATTGTCAAGAGTTGATGGCGCAAGGTTGGTAGAATGCTGAGGATCGAAGTAGACCATCAATCGTTTTAAAAGCATGTGCAGTTCACTTGGCATGTCTACAGTTCATCGAGCGGTTGGTATGTCGCATGGTAAGAATGTCTGACAATACCACGATGGATGGAACCAGAAGTCATTAGGTGACAGTGGAGAAAGATACTTTCATGGTGTGGGCAGAGCAACATCTTCATATCAGTCTCTCGCATTGCCAGTAAGAACAATGTGAGGCAGACTTCCTCAGCAGGCAGGTTGTAGACCAGGAGCGTGGGAGCTGTCAGACTATGCTTTTTCAGCTCAGTGACTCGTTGGGGCTGGCCGTATCGTCTGCTTAAGTATGGTTATTCTCTGGCAATGATATCCACATTGATTCATGCTAGAAAGTTTTCTGTCTCTCTGGCTTATATTACAGTTTGAAGAATATTCAAGAACTGGTGCAGGGTGAGCAGTTCTCATCCTCTTAGATTCCACTGATTTTGGAATTTTTGTAGGAGGGTTGGTTAAGGGCTTGGCCCTAAACATCCTGAAAATGCAGATGGCAGCTATCACATGCTATAGAGGGCGGATTAATTGTAGGCCCTTGTCCTCCCATCCAGGTGTATCTAGGTTCTTGGAGTCAAATCTATATCCTCACTTTCATCTTCAAGTGCCTCTTTGGGACTTTAATCTGATATTGAGACTTTTGGGGTTGCTTTTCGGCTGCTGCATGATCTCTTCTTGTGGCTGCTTACTTTGAAAATATTTTTTCCGGTGGCAGTCTGTCTGAGGTGTATTAGTGAGGCATATCTCGAGCTACTACGAATAACACTGAGGGATGGTGCAGCTCAGGACTGTAACTTTTTTTTTTTTTTACCGAAGGTGGTTTAGGATAGAGATGAGCAGGATTATCGGTTGTTGCATGCCTTAGATATAAAGCGGTATCTGATGCGGTACTTGGTCTGACCCAGGGTGGAGTCTAGCAGGTGGAGATTGTTGTCTCCTGTCAATTAGCCGGGCAGCAACATGGTCCTCCTTACATAATTTCTCCAAGCATTACCGCTTGGATATTAAGGCTCAAGAGGATATGGTCTTCACATGGGCAGTGTTGATGGGAGCGCAGACAGCCTCCCACCCATTTAGGGAGTAGCTTTGGAACATCCCACTGGTGTGGATTGGCTTGCCTGAGTGCAGAGGAAGGTTAAATTACTTCTATGTGATGGTTTCCTTTCCTGTAAGCAAGGCAGGCCAATCCACAACCTTCCCTGGGCTGCCTACTTGGTTTTGTTTTCGGTTTGTCCCATATTCAGGGACAATGCAGTGTGTTCTTTAAGAGTTGTTTGAAGGACTGGTAATTGAAAAACTAGCGCCTAAGATCATGTGATGTTAAATATTTTGCTGAACCTCAGTACTTCCCAGTTGGCTGGAAGTAATGAGTCGTTGACTGTTAAGTCATAGTTCAAGTATAATCAGTTTGTCCACAATTTGGCTTTTCTAGAGATACTGGCTGTCTGTCAGGGCAGGACTATCTGTCTGTGATAGTCAGAACAGCTCCCCTATGAGGAAAGACTAAAGAGGTTAGGACTTTTCAGCTTGGAGAAGAGATGGCTGAGGGGGGATATGATAGAAGTGTTTAAAATCATGAGAGGTCTAAAATGGGTAAATGTGAATCAGTTATTTACTCTTTTGGATAATAGAAGGACTAGGGGGCATTCCATGAAGTTAGCATGGGGCACATTTAAAACTAATCGGAGAAAGTTCTTTTTTACTCTACGCACAATTAAACTCTGGAATTTGTTGCCAGAGGATGTGGTTAGTGCAGTTAGTATAGCTGTGTTTAAAAAAAGGATTGGATAAGTTCTTGGAGGAGAAGTCCATTACCTACTATTAATTAAGTTGACTTAGAAAATTGCCACTGCTATTACTAGCTTCAGTAGCATGGAATAAAGTTAGTTTTGGGTACTTGCCAGGTTCTTATGGCCTGGATTGGCCACTGTTGGAGACGGGATGCTGGGCTTGATGGACCCTTGGTCTGACCCAGTATTGTATGTTCTTATGTTCCATCTGCTGGTAGGACTGCATAACCCACCAATGTGGGACTGGTCTGCCTGCCTTAGAGGAAAAGATATTCAGGTAAGAAATAATTTCACCTCTCCTTTAGGTTACCCTGGTGTCTGATCCCATGTTGCTTTCTTTCAGCAGTTTAAGCCTCTGCTCAAGCTGAATGATATTACTAAATTGAACCTTTTCTGCAATATTTAAAATGTGGTGAACTTTCCGATTGCACCTAAGCTGAAGTTTTTCTTCATTGCATTTGCTTAAGCACTCATTGCATAATGCCTGCATACCAAAAGGACATTTTTTTTAATGTGTTACGATAGAAAAGACATACATTGATATTACAACTATTGAATACTGCAATTCATTGGAGTACCTGGCTCAACTTTATTTTTATTTTCCCCCCCAGGCAATTCGCATTCTAGTTCAAGAGCGCTTAACTCCGGATGCTATAGCTAAGGCAAACAAGTCAAAAGAGGTATGTTGATGTGTTCAAATTAAACTCTCTGAAGACATGAACAGATACGTTCAGTGTTTAACTATTGGAGGTTGATGTCCCGTCTGTCTGTAAATGGAAGTTCTATAGACCTGGTAGGCAGGAGCATGTGAATTTGTAACCTATAACCAATGATTCTTCCCTACTGTTCTAGGGAATTATTCTAATTCTCACTTATTGTCTGCAGAGACAATAACTAAAAATGTGTCAAATCGTTGCTGGTAAAGTGTGTAGGGTTTTTTAAATTTTTGTTTTGCTTTATTTTTATTCAGCACTTTTACAATACCAAACCATAAGGTTAGGGCATAACTTGACATGGAAAAGACATTGCGTTTTAGATTTGTAATCTCACCTAGAAGAGCAAACAAAACTAGGGGAAAAAAGAGCCATCTACAAAATGTAGTATCTGGCCCTCAACGGTAGGAGATTAAAAGTAAAATGTGTAAAAGTTCAGCCTTTGCCTTACTAACACACACACACACACACACACACACACACACACACACACACACACACACACACACACACAACCATCTTGGGTAATAAAACTTAATAGAAATATTTTGAGATGTAACTTTTCTGTCATGAATCCTTGATGAATTCAAGAAACAAAATTAACCATTACCTACAGCCCTAATACTGTTGTTCACAATTGACCTTACTTGCCTACGTATCACAAAGAAACCCAACAAATTTACATGGGAATTAAAAAGTCTACTCCCAGAGAAGACTACTTGATGTATTGACAGGAAAAGCTTCCTCCTAGTCCATGTCATTTTGCAAATGTCAGGAAAATCCTTGCTCTTATACCCCAGAAAAAGCACATCTGTTTCTTTAAAAAGAATAAAAAAAAGTGTCCCCTCCTGATTGTGCTCAAGAATAAACAAATCCATGAAGGTAGCCTTACTGACTTGCTTGCTCCTAGGGCATCTCAAAGATTTGGGTAACTGAACTATCAGTGGACAATAAATTACCCATTGGTTCTTCCTCATGCCTATCATACCATTTCTTTAAGGGAAAATGGAATATCTTGGTGAGAGATGCAGCAGCTTCAGAGTGTCTAAGAAAAGTCTGACTTGGAGATATATAAATTGCAGGTTAACCTGCCAAGTAGACTTCTCTAGGACTTCTAATGTAATTTGTATAGCTATATTATAACTACCATTAAATAGCTAGTTCATGGGTTTTTAACTTTATTTATTTATTTATTTTCTGAAGGGTAGAAGTTTGTACTACAAAAAATCTGGAATATGGCTAGATACTACTGGCCTTGAGTTTGGAAACTGAATTTATCAGTAGAAAATAGTTTAGTTGACCAGAGAATTTGAGACTGGCAATAGCAATCCAGATTTCTTCAAGGGTAATATTCTCTGGTCTCAAAATGCTATACCACTTGACTTTAACACACTTGGGAGAAGGTCCTGAGGATTCTCACATCCCCACCAACAGCAGTCTTTCTCTTCCACACCCTGGCTCCCCATGTCAGATGATAAAGATACTCAGGGTCCAGCAAGCAGTGCTCTCTTTGGTAGTCCAAGAGCACATGGGTTGCTTTGCATCCATTTCAACCCGGTCTCCCATCACTGACTACTACTTGTCTTCAGTGTCATCACCACAAAGTCCTCCATGCTGAGCAGCATGGAGCAAGCATAACTTCTCTTCCAGCCGCTATAATGATCTCGCTTGTCAGAACGCAATATATTGCAGGTGGGAAGGGAGCCAAGCTCCAGGGCTCAGTGAGTATATTGAGTTCTGCCTAAGAATGTGTTATTTTTAAGTCAGCCTAGATGAGGAAGCTCCAGAGAAATGCCAGGACCCGGGGCTTACAGCATGATCCCAAGGGCCCCAGGAGAGCTAGCAAGGGTTCAGAAGATTAATCCTTGACTGTTCCCTTCTTTTCCACTATTGTGGGGATGAGACATGAGAGAGAACATCAAGGAAACATAAAAGTGCAAGCACTGGCTTCAGGAGCTCAAGCAGGTGGCTGCTACTGGCTCATGATGGATGAAAGCCTAGGCAGGTGTCAACCCTTGTAGCTGATGTCTCATTCTGCATATTACCATTGCCAATGCAAAAATGTCATTTTTAGACTCCTTCAAAAATCAAATGGCCTTTTTTCCTTCTTTTAAAGGGGTTACCAATTGCTTTAGAAAAACATGTCCTTGGTTTTGACACTGGAGGTAAGATTATTTTTATTTAATACATTTATATATCACAAAATTGGTGAAATGCTATGGAAGAGATTCACAAAAAAAAGTTACATAAAAATACATAGTTTGTAGTTGTGCCTTTCTTCAACTTTACTTTCCACAATTCTTTTATGCTAAGATTACATAGAAAGGCTTCTTCCATTGCAGAGAAGGCACTGGCCAGTTTTGCCAAGGCTTTTATGTTCTCTCTTAACCATTCATAGAAATAATGGCAGAAAAAGACCAATCAGCCCATCCAGTCTGCCCAGCAAGCTCCCACATTTTATTTTCCCAAATTTATCTGTTTCACCAACCACCAAGTTCAGGGCCCTTGTTGGTAACAATTTGATTCAAATTTCCTGCCATTGATGCAGAGAGTAATGTTGGAGTTGCATCAAAAGTGAGCATAAAGGCTTAATGGTAGTAACCACCACATCAAGCAAGTTTCCCCGATGCTTGTTTATCCAGACTGCACAGATCAATGCCTTTTTGGATGTTGTCTTAATGTAAATCCTCTTCCACATTTATCCCTGCCGTTGAAGCAGAGAGCAACGCTGTATATGCATTCAAAGTGATGTATCAGGCTTAATTGGTTTAGGGGTAGAAACCGCCGTAACAAGCAAGCTACCCCCATGCTTATTTGTTTGCCCAGATTGTGAAGTTCAGTCCTTGTTGGTTGTTGTCTGAATGCAAATCCTCTCTTCCACATTTCCCCCTGCCGTTGAAGCATTCAGCTTTGTTATGTACACTGTTGAATCTCTTGGCCTTGTTGCTGAGGTTTAGAATTTGTAACACAACCAAGAGCAGAGCTAGTTTAAAAAAAACAAAAAACAGTGGTGCTACTGAAACAGTCATTGACGATTTAAAATGAATTCTGGTTTCCCTGTACGTACCCGGATCAGTCCAGACACCTGGGTTGTGACTCCGCACCAGCAGATGGAGACAGAGCAAAACTCGACGGGCTCCCTACATATAGTAAGGTGCCACCCACAGCCCCTCAGTCTTACTCTGTCTCCAGCAGATGGGGCAGGTCCACCCACAGTCTCTGTACTCTGCGGGGTTTTAGTTAGTTAAAAAAAAAAAAAAAAAAGATAAATAAATAGGATAGAAGAGAGGAAGAACAGGTTTTTTTTTATTTTAGCAGGAGAAGCTCCCGTCGGCGTTGTCTCCCAGGGGGGTTTGGGAAGGTCCTGAGGGGACTATCCCCCCCTGGTTGAGCCCGCTGCTGTGGGTCGCGGACCCAGCCTTGCCAGGCAGCAGTGTCGGGGTGACACCGGGGAGCCCGGTTCACTCACCCCGGTGGAGCGGGAACATCAGCACCTGGACAGCGACAGCGGCTGAGTAGTAAAAAAAAAAAAAAAAAAAAAAGTTTAGCTTGTTTTTTGTTTCGCGCCGGCTCTCCCTTTTCTTCTCGGCAGCTCGTTCGGGAGGGGGGGACCCGTGCTTCGTGTTTCCTGCGGCGATTTTATTTTCTTGCAGTGCCCGCGATGCCGGTCGGCTCGGCCTGCCGCGCGTGCGGGTCGGCGCGCACGCGCGTTTCGCGCGATGGCGTTTGCTCTGGGTGTCTTGCCGGGGGCGAGGGACCGTCGGGGGGAGGTCGTAGCGGCCGTTCCCGCTCGTCCCGTTCGCCGCCGCGCGCCGGGGGTGCTGTTGCTGCTGGCCCTGATCCGTTCCCACTCAGCGCGGGAACGGCGGCCATTTTGGATACAGTGCGAGCGGCCACGAGGAGGGTGTTGGATAATGGCGGCCAGCCGCCTCCGCTCTCTCCTCAGCCGCGGGCCGCGGGGGGGGAACCCCGGGAGGCCCTACAAGCTGAACAGCCATCCTCGGGGGAGGGACCCTCCGACTCGGAGGATTCCTTTTCCGATGATTTTGCTATGTTGTTAAAAAAATTGGCAAAATATAAGAAGTCGCGACGCAGCTCCGGAGGAACTTCAGGTGGCGGAAAGGGACGCCCGCGCTCCAAGAGACGGGCAGGCCGGCCCAGGAGCTCGCCGGGTCCACCTCAGGGGAAGAGACCGGCACGGGGCGTCCCTCAGGAGTCTGACACGGAGTCTACTTCCTCGGATGAGGATCTTTCGGTCTCGGGGGCTGCAGGAGGGCCTGAGGGGCCCGATGACCCGAGCCCTGCACCGCCAGGCGCCGGAAAAGGTACGCTGGCGGGGGAGGGGGATGACCCCAAGGTCGTGCGCTTGTTTAAGAGAGAGGAGCTCTCTCCGCTGATACCAGCGATCCTGGAGGAGATTGGCATTGAAGCTCCACCGGTCGAGGTCCGTCAGACCGCAAATATGGATCCGGTCCTCCTCGGCCTCGCAGGACCTGCAGTGGCGTTCCCGTTTCATTTCTCGGCCTCTGACATACTGTTCCGGGAGTGGGATACCCCGGAATTGGGACTTAAAGTGTCCAAGGCCATGGACAAGTTGTATCCTCTGCCGGAGGACGTTCTCGAATTACTGCGCCTCCCTCGTGTAGATGCGGCGGTGTCAGCGGTCACCAAGAGATCCACCATCCCTGTCACGGGGGCCACGGCGCTTCGAGACATCCAGGATCGGAAGCTCGAGGTGCAACTTAAAAAAGTTTTCGAAGTGTCCGCTCTGGGAGCCCGAGCGGCTATCTGCAGTAACTTTGCGTTACGGGCGGGCCTTCGGTGGGCCCAGAACTTGCAAGCAAATGCTGGTCTGTCCGAAGGGGAAGCCTCACAGGCGGATCACTTGGAGGCGGTGATAGCCTACAGTGCGGATGCAATGCATGATTTGCTGAGAACTTCGGCCAGGGCTATGGTGTCGGCGGTCTCTGCTCGCCGTCTCCTCTGGCTCCGTAACTGGTCTGCGGATGGTACGTCAAAGGCGCATTTGGGATCCTTACCCTTTAAAGGGAAGTTGCTGTTTGGCAAACAACTGGATGATCTCATGCAGTTCCTCAGCGAGAATAAGGCTTTCAAACTGCCGGAAGACAGACCGCGGTCGCGATCTAACTTCTCGGCCAGGAACAGGTTCCGGTCTAACCGACGTCAGAGGCCGCAGCGATCCGGGACGGGCCCGTCCTACCGAGCCAGTTCGTCCAGATCCTCCTGGTCCCAGTCCTTTCGAGGGAAGAAGTTCAACCGGTCGGGGGGACCCTCGGCGGGATCGGGGTCCAAGTCGACACAATGAAACGAGACTGGTTCATTCCCCGCATCCGCCTCTGGACGCCGTCCCAATCGTGGGGGCGAGGCTGGGGCAGTTTTACGGGGAATGGACCAAGATAACCTCAGACCAGTGGGTCCTCGGAGTCATAAAACACGGTTACGCGTTAGATTTTGCACGCCTGCCGTGGGACAAGTTTCTCGTCTCTCCCTGCAAGGCGGTCGCCAAGCGCGCAGCCGTACGAGTGACCCTTCGGCGCCTGGAAGGTCTGGGCGCCATTGTTCCAGTGCCACCAAGTCAAAGAGGCGTAGGAAGATACTCCATTTACTTCGTGGTTCCCAAGAAGGACGGCGCTTTTCGACCAATTCTCGACCTGAAAGGGGTCAACAAGTGTCTGCGTGTTCCCAGTTTCAAGATGGAGACGATCCGCTCAGTGGTGGCGGCGGTTCGTCCCGGCGAGTTTCTGGCGTCCCTGGATCTCACAGAGGCGTACTTACACATCGGAATTCAGCCGGACCATCACAGGTACCTGCGGTTCTGCATCCTCGGCAGGCATTACCAGTTCCGGGCCCTTCCTTTCGGCCTGGCCACGGCGCCACGCACTTTCACCAAGGTGATGGTGGTGGTAGCGGCCCAGCTCCGGAGGGAGGGGCTCCTGGTTCACCCATACTTGGACGATTGGCTCATCCGGGCCAAATCCGAAGCGGGGTGCAGAGCGGCGATTGCCAGGGTCCTACAGCTCTTGCAGTCGCTGGGCTGGGTAGTCAACCTGGCCAAGAGTCATCTGGAGCCTACCCAGAGGTTGGAGTATCTGGGGGCCTTGTTCGACACGGAGAGTGCTCGAGTGTCGCTCACTCAGGAGAGAGTGGTAAAGCTCCAGGGACAGGTGAAACGCCTTCTGTCCCTACGATGTCCGCTAGTGCGCGATTACTTGATGGTGTTGGGTTCCATGGCGTCCACGCTAGCTTTGGTTCCCTGGGCTTTCGCCCATCTACGGCCGTTACAATCAGCCTTACTTTCCCGCTGGAAGCCGGTATCGGAGGAATTTCTCCTGCCCCTGCCCCTCACGGATCGCGCCCGGGCCAGCATGCAGTGGTGGCTCTGTCCGGGGCACCTGACGTGTGGTGTCTCGCTCCTCATGCCCACCTGGTCGGTGGTCACGACGGACGCCAGCCTCTCTGGTTGGGGGGCGGTCTGTGGGGGGCACTCGGTGCAGGGCCGGTGGTCCAGTCGGCAGTCCCGGTGGTCCATCAACCGGTTGGAGACCCGGGCGGTGGCCTTGGCTTTGCGGGCCTTCCTCCCATTGCTTCGGGGTCAGGCAGTCCGGGTCTTGTCGGACAACGCGACCACGGTGGCCTATATCAATCGCCAAGGAGGAACGAAGAGCCAGCAAGTGGCGGTGGAGGCGAGTCAGCTGATGGACTGGGCGGAGCGCCATCTCAGCAGTCTGGCAGCGTCCCACATCGCCGGCGTGGACAACATACAGGCGGACTTCCTCAGCAGGCATCGCCTGGATCCAGGGGAATGGGAGCTACCGGCGGTAGCGTTTCGTCTGATCTGTGCCAGGTGGGGCCGACCCCGCCTGGACTTGATGGCTACCGTGCAGAACGCAAAGGCTCCGCGGTTCTTCAGCCGACGGAGAGAGCGGGGAGCCGAGGGGGTCGATGCGCTGGTCCTCCCTTGGCCCGTGGACGTACTGCTCTATGTCTTCCCGCCGTGGCCCCTAATCGGAAGGGTGTTACGGCGAATAGAGTTGCATCCGGGACCGGTGATCTTGGTGGCGCCGGAGTGGCCCAGACGGCCGTGGTTCGCGGATCTCGTTCAGCTCGCGGCGGAGCCACCCCTTCGGTTTCACGGGGTCGCCGGCATTCTTCGTCAGGGACCCGTCTGTTTGGAGGATGCGGCTCACTTTTGTCTCGCGGCTTGGCTTTTGAGAGGGCGCGCTTGAGGACTAAAGGGTACTCCGAGGCGGTGATCACTACGTTGTTGAGAGCTCGAAAACAGTCTACCTCTTTAACCTACATGCGGGTCTGGACGGTTTTTGAGGACTGGTGTGGTTCTCACGAGGTTAACCCCATTCGACCTGCAGTGCCTGAGGTTCTAGCATTTCTTCAAGAGGGCCTCTCGAAGGGGCTGTCTTGGAGTACTTTAAAGGTTCAGATTGCGGCCCTTGGGTGTCTTCGTGGGAAGGTCCAAGGGGTGTCCCTGGCTTGCCACCCGGATGTAACGCGTTTCCTTCGGGGGGCTAAACATCTGCGTCCGCCGGTGCGAAATCCGTGTCCGTCTTGGAATTTGAATTATGTGCTTTCAGCTCTTTGTGGTGCACCGTTCGAGCCGATCAAGCGGGCGACGCTGAAAGATCTGACCTTGAAGACTGTGTTTCTAGTCGCTATCACTTCCGCTCGTCGCGTCTCGGAGCTACAGGCCCTGTCTTGTCGGGAACCGTTTTTGCGGTTTACGGAAGCAGGGGTGTCTCTGAGGACGGTTCCGTCCTTTTTGCCCAAAGTGGTATCTTCGTTCCACTTGAATCAGTCTGTGGATCTCCCGGGGTTTTCGACCGTGGATCCGACAGACAAGGGGTCTAAGGACTTACGAAAACTTGATGTGCGTAGGATTCTACTTCGGTATCTGGAGGTTACGAATCCTTTCCGGATCTCTGACCACCTGTTTGTGCTCTGCTCGGGGGGTCGCAGGGGGTCCGCGGCGTCGCGGGCCACTATTGCGCGTTGGCTCAAAGAGGCGATTGGCTCAGCGTATCTGCTGCATGGCAAGCTGGCACCTCAGGGGCTTCGCGCTCACTCGACTCGGGCGCAAGCCACGTCTTGGGCAGAGGTCTCTCAGGTGTCCACGCAGGAGATCTGTAGGGCAGCGACTTGGAAGTCGTTGCATTCTTTTACCAGACATTATAGACTGGATGTGCAGGCAGCGGAATCTCGGGGGTTTGGGGCGAGTGTTCTCCGAGCGGGACTCTCTGCTTCCCGCCCTTGAGGTTTGGCTCTGGTACATCCCAGGTGTCTGGACTGATCCGGGTACGTACAGGGAAATGAAAATTAGTTCTTACCTGATAATTTTCGTTCCTGTAGTACCACGGATCAGTCCAGGCTCCCACCCGTCTGTGTGTGTTCTTGTTGCTGAGAAATAGAGGGAGAGTCCGCTCGTTTCACTGGAGTATTGTTGACTCCCCTTTGGAGTCCCTGTTTCCTCTTTCGGAACTGGCCGTTGTGTTTTGTTGCTGGTTCTGATGTTTCCGATTCCAGCCGGAGTGCTGTGTTGAATCGGTGGATTTTGTTTTTTCTAGTTAGTTAGTCGGACTTTTTGATCTTGCTTTGACAGGACGTTCGACTGAGGGGCTGTGGGTGGCACCTTACTATATGTAGGGAGCCCGTCGAGTTTTGCTCTGTCTCCATCTGCTGGTGCGGAGTCACAACCCAGGTGTCTGGACTGATCCGTGGTACTACAGGAACGAAAATTATCAGGTAAGAACTAATTTTCATTTACTGAAGGCTGTAGTTTTTGGAGTCGGATAAAATAATCATAACCACGTTTTGCATCGCAATAGCAACTAAAAGCATAAGAGTTCTCTCCAATGAACAATCCTCATGAACGGTCTGTACCCCTTCATATTCGGTGTCCCACCCTCCCTCCACCACACAGAGACCAAGAGACACACATACTCCCCTTAAGCTGCGGTGTCCAGGAAAACAACCTAGTAGACCCCTAATCCAGAATAGCCGATAAACCACTCCCCAATGGATTATATCTGCCATTATACTTGATTGTAAACCTGTGTATACATTCTCTTAAGCAAAACCTGTGCATTGAGTGTTCGGTTCAGGAATTGAACTCTGATCTTCTGCACGGCAGGCCATGTTAAGGGTACCTTCTTTTTTTTAAGTTGGACAAGGTGTTATAAGGTCCACCTGTGACTTGTACAATGCAAGGTATCCTGGTGCTCTATTAATTTTCAATTTAAAAAAATGACTTTTTTATAATTCTGGGTTTTTTGTTTTTTTTTTTTAATATTTAGATGCAGCTCTGAATGAAGCTGCCAGAATTCTGCGCTTGCTGCATATAGAAGAGCTGAGGGACCTACAAACGAAGATCAATGAAGCTATAGTAGCTGTTCAGGCAATAATTGCTGACCCCAAAACAGACTACCGGCTTGGAAAAGTTGGAAGATGAATAGTACGGAATTTCTGTCTGCTTGTGGGTCCCGTGCTGCAAATGTGAACTTTGTATAGTACCAGCATGCATTGTGGAAGCTTGGGGTACAGATTTAAAGACACACCATAACTTGTGGCTGTGATGGTTGTAGTGAATTTCTGCAGTTTAATAAATGTGGAACGTGTATGCTGGTGGTGTTTAGATACTTGTGTAAACGCTGTCTATTTTTTTAAATGGCAGAAAACACTCTTATTCCATGACTGAGATAGCAGCATTAGGATTCAACTACTTTCTTTGTAAAATTTAAAAATTGCAAAAAAAAAAAAAAAAAGTTAGGTTTCTCAGAAGTGAGGTCTGGTGGGTTATATAACTTCCTGAAGTCAGTAGAGCCATACCAGCTTCATTAGCTATACTTGGATGCTGCACAATCTGTAGATGGCACCCCTTCCCCTCAATACTGTGCCTCGTAAGTTCAAGGGTAAGGCAGAGCTCTTCAAGCCTAGAACAACCTCTGTTTTGCCCTCCTACTTCCAGCCAGAACTTTTCATTACTCTGCTATCCTGATTCTTGGCGTCAGACTTGTATAATCTGGAATATATTCCTGTAGGAGAGAGACCAGTATACCTTCAGTGCGCCTGTCTTGCTGCAGGTTACTTTAAATGAAATAGATTCCATTATTCAGCACGTCCCTATTTAAAACGTTTTAACATTTTATTGAAATGTTTTTGGGTAATGGAGGTTACAGCTCAGGCAAGCATTCAGGAACACATTTTCTACAGCAACTGGCTCTAGTGAGACACATTACAAAAAAAAAAAAGTTAGAGTGTAGCACCTTATTTCTAGTATAAATACTAAAAAATGCATTCAGGGAGAAATAAAATAGCCTCTTTAACAATTTTTCACAGCAATATCAATGCACTACACTAACCCCTTAATGTTCCTCTTGTATTTTCTCAAAGCACCTTTTTGATGCAGCCCATACTGATCACTGACTGTTTCCTACATGGCTCTGCACAACTCTAACCCTAGCAGAATCTGTTTCACTGTGTAATGACACACATTCTGTGAGATGTGAAAAGTTGCCTAAACAAGTGAACTTATGGCTGGGCTGCACTGCTAATGGCTGACGTATTCATGTTTAAAACAAAAAAACACCCACAGTAGTAAAAAATAAAAAAATTGAGGTAAAAAGTCCTTGAAAAATAGTTTAGTAACGTATTTATGTAGATCATGTTTGGCATTCAGTAAGTATTCATGGCCTTTGTTCCTTTCTTCACCCTGTGCTCTGTGGAATGACAGGGACCAGGGCCGTCCAACAAATAGGCCGGCAGCCATTTTTTGTCTCTTGTGGTTTTGGTTTCTCAAGTTTAACGTCAGTTGGCTACTTTTTTCCTAAAAGTAAAGGAAAAACAGATTCCATCTTTAATTTAAAAAATAAATAAATTTTTATACAACTGACAGTTGAAGTCTGATGGACATAGAAACTGAATATTCCTTTCCCAATGTCTGTGTCAGTTCAGGGCTTTAATAGGGGTCGAGCATAGTGGGGGCAATTTTTAGAGGATTATCTGTGGGTAAAGCAGTGTTTACCCCTAGCAAAGGGCCCCTCTTTTTAAAAATTTCACTATGAGGGAGAAAAAAGGGATGGTGTTAGGGACCAGCGAAAGTGTGCATGGATTTTATTTTGAAAATGCCATACTTGCTTTCCACCACTTTGCACCTTCAATTTATGCAGAGGTAAAGATTGCCCAGTGTGGATTTTCAAAGGCAAAATATCAATGACTTAGCCAGAACAAATATTTTAGCAGAGCCAGAGATTTAAAAGGTGGGCATTAAGCCTAAAATACTCGGGGTACAGATGTGAGAGGAGGCCTCCCCTTCCTTTAGTCCTCTTCCTACATTGCTATGGCCCTTTCATGCCTCCAGTTCCACCGGTCCCCCCCCCCCGCCCCTTTCTCCGGCTTTCTCTTGCCTACCTATCCCTTAGCATTTTGGCTGGTGCAGAGCCACTGTCTGCATGCTAGCAGGCCCTGCTGTGATCCACCTCTCACACGGGTTTCCTTGGATATAAGGCCACTGCAAGCTTTGGCATGCGCTGAAAAATGTCAGCAGTGGTGGCCTGGCTGGTGCCTCATTTTACCTTCAGGGTGGACTTTTCGTCCAAAGTGGCTAAGTCCTGAATCAGTAGTAGTGGAGTTTTGCTTTAAAAAATAAACACTTGCAGGACTACCTTCCTCACATTCTCTCAAAATTGTGCTCCTGTGACGTAATTTTTGTCTCTACTGGATGCTCGGTGGTACCTCACCTGAAAGGCAGTATGGGTGAACTACGGTTATTCCATATAGATGTGACCGCTGTTCTGGAAGATACTCATCTGTAATGCGGCCAGTCTCCTTATTCACCACTATAACACCATCCCTGGCAAGAGACACAACAGTTCATATGTTCATTACCTCCACAACAACAAAAATCGAGCTTACAATGAAAATTGTTTACAGTAATGGGTAAATATAACACTAATGCTAAATGTTCATTGTGTTAGCAATGGAAACAATTATAATTACTACCTGCAGATTGATGTCACAAATGTATTAGTACCTCATGGTTGACCCATCTTAGAAAAACTAATCCACGCTTCTTGGATTTCAGACTTTTGGCCCTTGTTGTGTTTTTGCATTAGCTATAAGTGGCAGCACCTTTATGGTGGATGGTTGAAGGTGCCAGTTCCTAGGACAATAGTAGGAGCATTCATAGCACAGAGCCTGTCCCATTTCTACAAAGCTGTGCATCCTGCTGCATGCCACCTTGTCACTGATAAGGACGGCTATTCACCAGGGATTTGCACTGAACTTTTTTTTTTTTTTTACTCTTCCTGGTTGTTTGCTGTGATTCATTAATTCAAAATGAAATTAAAAAAACACAAAACCCCTAAGGAAAATGTAGAAAAAATGGAATCAAAGTTAATAAAACACTTGTTTAAAAAAAAAAGTCACAGAATGCCACAGCACAACCCTAATACCTACACAGCCTAACCCTGTGACCCCCTCAGCAAGTCCTGCCAAGCACTGCCCAGGCCCGCCTGCACCCGAGTACGTGCTACACTGGCAATTTCCCACCCAACTGGCTTTCTGCTTGCCTCTAGGTCGTTGTCTGGTCCAAAGCAGCAGTAACAGAGGTCACGTCCATCCATAATGAATTATAGTCTTTGAAACCACTAGGCGTGGATTTCGTCGATTTTAGACATGCTGTGAAGAAAATTTTTTTTTAAATAGCACTGAAAGTACTGATTTGGGGGGGGGGGGGGGCTGCAGAGGCAACTAAATAATTGAAAAATTATTATTAAGGATATTAACAAAAGAAAGTACACATCCCGTGCTGAAGCTCAGACATAAAAAGACAGAGGGGGCTCACAAGGAAACTCGCATGGGAATTCCCGCATATGTTCAGTAGACCAAACGCTCTATGAGCTGGGAGAAGGATCTATCCATTCTATGCTGTTGGATGATGTTACCCACCTGTCGTGGCTAATTCAACCCTGCTTTGATAGGCAGGCATCACAAGTAGAAAAAAAAAGAAAGTGATTATGCATCTGTAAAAGTCGTCTGTGAGATCTTACCTGGAGGCTAAACCTTCCAAAGGGTACAGAGTAGAGGCAGTCTAGAGGAGAAATAACAAAATGCCCTGTGAAACTTAAAGGAACTTCATGTGTACACTAGAGAGAAGGGAGAGATGCTAGAACCACTCAATTACTTCAAATATTTAAGGAATGCAGAGGAAGTAAACTGATTTTTTTTTTTTTATATTAGAAAGGAAGTTCTAAAACAAAAAGGTCACACTCTGGAGTTCCAAGCAGGTAGACTCAGGAGTAACATCAAAATATTTCTTCATGTAAAAGGGACTGGATGCATGGCATGGTCTTCTAGTGGAGATGGTAGAAACAAACACAGTAACAGAATTCAGGCAGCAGGGGATAATCTCAGAGGATCCCCTAGTTGCAAATAAGTGAAGGGAAAGCCAGAGATCAACTGGGGACTATGGCACTGCACTAGAAGGTAAACTGGGCAGATTAGATGGGCCTTGTATGTTTCTATGAGCCCTGGTGCTGGCTGAAATTAACACCAGCCAAAGGTTGGTGTTTTTACTTTATTTTGTGGGAGTAACTGTCTCTCTTCTGTGCATCACTCCCCACTGGTCAAATGTAAACAGACCACATAAAGGAGCACATATAGCATATATAAACTGTATAAGAATTGCAGTGCTACTGGTCTTCCAGCCTCTTGCATCTGAAATGCTTCTTTCTCACTGCAGATACATTGTGGGCTCATAGAAACATACAAGGCCCATCTAATCTGCCCAGTTTACCTCCTAGTGCAGTGCCATAGACCCCAGTTGATCTCTGGCTTTCCCTTCACTTATTTGCAACTAAGGGATCCGCTGAGATTATCCACTGCTGCCTGAATTCTGTTACTGTTTGTCTCTACCATCTCCACTAGAAGACCAGGCCATGCATCCAGTCCCTTTTACATGAAGAAATATTTTATGTTGTTACTCCTGAGTCTACCTGCTTGGAACTCCAGAGTGTGACCTTTTTGTTTTAGAACTTCCTTTCTAATAAAAAAAAATCAGTTTACTTCCTCTGCATTCCTTAAATATTTGAAGTAACTGAATGGTTCTAGCATCTCTCCCTTCTCTCTAGTGTACACATGAAGGTCCTTTAAGTTTCACAGGGCATTTTATTATTTCTCCTCTAGACTGCCTCTACTCTGTACCCTTTGGAAGGTTTAGCCTCCAGGTAAGATCTCACAGACGACTTTTACAGATGCATAATCACTTTCTTTTTTTTTTCTACTTGTGATGCCTATCGAAAAGCAGGGTTGAATTGGCCACGACAGGTGGGTAACATCATCCAACAGCAAAGAATGGATAGATCCTTCTCCCAGCTCATAGAGCATTTGCTCTACTGAACATATGCGGGAATTCTCATGTGTTTCCTTGTGAGCCCCCTCTGTCTTTTTATGTCTGAGCTTCAGCAAGGGATGTGTACTTTTTTCTTTTGTTAATATCTGTAATAATAATTTTTCAATTATGTTGCCTCTGCAAACCCCCGCCCCCAATCAGTACTTTCACAGTACTATTTAAAAAAAAAAAAATTCACAGAATGTCTAAAATCGACGAAATCCACGCTAAGTGGTTTCAAAGACTATAATTCATTATAGATGGACATCACCTCTGTTACCGCTGCTTTGGACCAGACAACAACCAGACAAATTGCTATCACTGTGGCCACATGTCTCTGCAGTCACAGAAGCCCAGGATGTAGAAAATGGAGAAGCACTGTAATAATATAAATCCTGTGAAATGTACAAGTGGGGAAATGAGTGAGAACTCAGTGACCTCCTATGTTGTGCCCAAAGGCTACAAGCTTTCAGTGGCAAGGGCCTTTTTTAATCATTGGTCACTGTGAGCTATTTTTTTTTTTTTAGGAATGCTTCCGTGTCTGAAGCTGTACCATCTGTAGCCTTTAGGCACAACATAGGAGGTCACTTTTGAGTTCTCACTCATTTCCCCACTTATACATTTCACAGGATTTATATTATTACAGTACTTATTTCCTGTTGCTTGTGGATTCTATAATTTTTGTATTGAAAATGGAGAATCTGCATAAAACTCTAAGGCGCTGCAGTAGATCCTCTCCTCCTGGAGTGGGATTCTTCATGTTTGGGTGTAGAGTTGTCGTACACAAAAGAAGAGCTTATTTTTCTATAATTTATTTTTTCAACATTTTATTTATGCAACCACATTTAACAGCTATCTAGACAATTAAAATCTAACTCAAACACACCCCTCATACATTCAACACACATTTCACATAAAACCAAATAAGTACACATTTCAGACTTACTGTAATTCTTATTTCTATAAACATGACTTTTTCGAATCCGTGGGAGAACATCAGTTCCGGGTAGACATGATGGATTAATATTTGGAGACCTGAATAAATATGAAATCTATGAAGACTGTGAATTATTTGTAATGCCTACATTTAAAAAAATTTTCTCCATACTTTTTGGAGGTATTTGTATGGTGCAGGTATTTATGGATACCCGATGATGGATTAAGATTTGTACATCTGAATACATGAAAATTGTGAAGGCAATGAATTGTCCGTTACTCTCTTTTGCATGCTTCCATTAGTACTTTGTGGAGGAACTCGTACGGTGTACGCATTTATGGATACCCGAATTAGGGTGAAACAATTCGCTGTTTGAAGAATTTGATAATTAAGGATATCTATGTTTCCTCCTCCTGTTTACAGCAGTTGAAGGGGTTTCAATGATGAAAGAAGGTGTATGATCAACTTGATTATGTTGAAGTTATCCCACTACTGAAGATTTCTATAATTGAAGATCATTCTATTTTGAGTTAGTCCCTGAGGAAGCCCTTAGGATAGTAGGGTGAAACAAAGATCTTTGTCGGACTTGTCTTTTGAAAATCATTTCTTTTATATTAAAAAAAAAATCATGTTTATTGGATAAATTCAATACAGGATTTGTTTTATGGATGACTTATTTGAATTAATAACGAATTAACAACCAATATTGTTATAGAAATTTATAAGAATTACAATAAGTCTGAAATGTGTACTTATTTGGTTTTATGTGAAATGTGTGTTGCATGTATGAGGGGCTGTGTGTGAGTTAGATTTTAATTGTCTAGATAGCTGTTAAATATGTGGTTGCATAAATAAAATGTTGAAAAAATAAATTATAGAAAAATAAGCTCTTCTTTTGTGTGCAACTTACCTATAGTGTTAAAGAAGATTTTGTGATTTCTACCCTTTGTGTTGTTATACCGATGGGTGTAGAGTTGAGCAGGAGCTCCTCAAAGAAGTTTCCCCCTTCAGTGGAACAAGCCAAGTCTTCATGATCAAGCAACCAGAAACAGGGTGATGCTAAGGAGAAGGAATGCTCTTCGGAGCCCATGGTGCACCCAGCGCTGAAAAAGCATTGCGCCTTTGCACTGTTGATGCAACAGATGCACTATCCTCCAGTGCATTCAGCCCCACTGATGTGAGCACATAGGACGTTGTCGATGCACAAGACCTCGATGCATTCAATGCATAGGGCCCTGGAACATGCAATGCATTGAGCTCTGAAGCCAGTAATACTTCAAACTGTTGTGGTGGCAATACCGAATGACGGTATACAAAACATGTTAAATAAATAAACATTGGAACAGACTGCTCCATCATTAACGCATCAGGCCACAGTGCTTCTGGTGCAATTGTTCACTACCTTACCAGGGACACCGATGCAGAGAGAAATACTGTCAGGGGCAGAAGGAGATACAATATACTTAACCCACTAATCTCCAGAATTATGTCACCATTAAGATTATTGGAGTAAGGCTTTTGTTTAGATACACCAGATCCCATTTGTTCCTTAGTATACTTGATTCCTAATCGGCCCTTGGTACAAATTTTGCAAAGTGCAAAGAGATTCTATCCTAGTATCTGAAAAGGATGTTCCACCTCCAATGCCTGGCCAAAGGGTGCAAACTCTGCCCTTGGAACAAGTGGCAGAGTTGAAGAAGACTCTTTACCTCTCTGGCAACTAAGGATAAAGAGGTTACTCTCCAACCTCCCCTTTCCAAAATATCAGATTTACTCCCACAAGAAGGAGTCCCAGTTTCCCCAGATCGAGCAGGTACTCCATCAGCTCCCCTGTGAGCTGGTTCTAGTTCCCAACATTCAATTACAAAGGAGTCCAGCTAGTCAAAGAATGTACACCAGGAGTACACCTCTCCAAGATGACGAAGGAACTTGCCTCATATGCCATCTTATTCAATCAACTTACAAAGCGTTTTGATAGTCCGCTTTTCATCAGCTTCGATCAGAGCATATCGCATGGTTTGGTTGTGAGAATAGCTTGAGGGACATAATAAATTAGCAGACATCTGTCTGGGAGATCACCTTTTTGGAGAAAAACTTAGAGAGATGGTTACTCAAATCAAAGAGCAACACATGGTAGTCCAGACCCTCTCAACAGGCTTAGAGCAACAGTTCTAGCAGCCTAACTATACTTTTAAAAGGCTGTACTTCCCAAAATGCCCCTTTTGGCAATTTCAGAGGTACCAGATCTCGCCTCTCTTCAACAGCAGCAACTTCTGACTTGAAGTAGAATACCTTCAACCAAAAATGGTACAATAGGTCCAACCTAAGCCTGGCCCAAGACCAGCTTCTAAACCCAACAATCGTTCTCCCTGGTAGGGGGGAGAATACAGTTCTACCTGGAGGAATGGCACAAGATTATCAAAGATCGCTGGGTTGTCAAAATTTTAGAGTCTGCATACTACCTATATTTTTCCCAGCTTCCCACATTTCCTCATTGCTCAGCCTTCAGTCCAGATCCATCTCACGTAGCGTAATTCCGCCTGGAGGTGGAGTTGCTCCTCCTTCAGCAAGTGATAGAACCTGTCCCACTTCATCAAAGTGGCGAGGGTGCTACTCCTGCTTTCTTATCCCCAAGAAAATCGGGTGATTGAGGCGTAGACTGGATTTAAGAAATCTGAACAAGAATCTGCGTCAGGAGAAATTCAAAATGAACTAATTCTCCCCTGCATCCAGAAGGGGGAGTGGATGTGTGCACTAGATTTGAAGGATGCTTATGCTCATATTCCCATCCATCCCTCTCACTGGTTCTATCTATGCTTTATGGTAGACTCCTCTCATTATCAGTAGCACCAAGGGTTTTTACTAAATACCTAGATGTAGTAGCAGTAATCCTTTGATATCAAGGTATCCAGGTCTTCCCTTACCTAGACAACTAGCTAATGTCGGTGACTTCTCAGGAAGGGGTTCTCACCTCCCTGCAGCAGTCACTTCAACTCCTACAGTCATTAGATTTCCTGCTGAACTTCCAAAAATCAATTTTAATTCCCACCTAGAAAATAAAATTCATAGGAGCATGGATAGATTCCTTGCAAGAGAGAGCTTTCGTTCCATCTGACCAAACAAAAACTCTTCAGATCAGACAAACAGCCAGATCAGATCAGACAACAACCAGTGATATTCTAGTCCATAGGTTCCCAAACCTGTCCTGGAGACCTCCAGCTAGTCGGATTTTCAGGATATCCACAATGAATATGCATGAGATAAAATTTGCATGCTATGGAAGCAATGCATGCAAACGTATCTCATGCTTATTCATTGTGGATATCCTGAAAACCTGACTGGCTGAGCGTCCCCCGGGCAGGTTTGGGAACAATTGTTCTAGTCATTCTGGGATACATGGCAGCGGCAGTTTCACTGACCGGCACTTACATGCAACTCCTAAAAGGGGCCTCTGCTCCCATTGGGAAAAATCAACTTAATCCTTGATAGACTCTATGGATGTCTTGCAGGAAATTAAACAGAAGCTTTGCTGCTGCTGCCTACAACTCTTCATCTTTCAAAAAGGGGGCACCACTTAGTTTGCTTCCTCACCAAGCAGTACTGGTGACAGAAGCGTCTACGAAAGAATGGGGAGCCCACATAGGCTTCTTCCAAACCCAAGGGACTTTGTTCTTAATAGAAAGACAATTTCAGATCTTCTAGAACATTGAGCAATCAGATACGCTTTGTCAACTTTCATGCATCTGCTCAAGGGGAAGAGCTATCTCATTCAAACTGACAACTGGGTAGTCATGTTCTATGTCAACAAACAAGATGAAACAGGGCTATGGTCTCTCTGCCACAGGCAATAAAGATATGAGAATGAGCATGCAAATATCAAGCTATCCTACAAGCCACATCTGTTCCAGGGATTTCCAACATGTTAGCAGATCATTTCACCTATATGAATGGTACCTGCAACAATTGGCTGCCAAGAGACTGACCAGTCTATGGGGACTTCCTGCAATCAACTTCTTTGTATCAGAAGAAAACAGAAAAGTGGAAAGATTTAGCTCCATTCTTCCCAGTAAACTCAGATCCACTCAAGATATATTCTGCTCAACTGAAATGTAGATCTCGTATGTTTTTCCACCGATTCTACTGATTGCCAGAACGGTGCAAAAAGTACTCAAGGACTAGGCCTGTCTGATTCTTATTGCTCTAGCATGGCTCAGATGGGTTTGCTTTGTATACCTGGTACAGCTGTCCAGCACCCCTGCGATCCATCCTTACTAGTTCAAAAGGAAAGACATCTATAATCATCCGAACCTTTCCTCCTTCCACCTTTCAGCATGGATGTTGAATGCGTGCAGATTGCCCACTTTTCCTTACCCAAAGAGGTTGAAGATATAGTAGCGTCTGCCAGGAAGCCATCTATTAGAGCAGCTTATGGATTTAAATGGAAATGGTTCGCATTCTGTTATCAACAGACTTCCTTGGACCTATTTACATGTGAACCAAAAGACTTGCTTAAGTACTGGCTCTCTCTGTCTTCTTCAGGTCTCAGTATCGCGGTGCCATAGCAGCCTACTATTTTCAAATTGAAGATAGGCCAATCTCCCCTCATCTGTTGGTATCCAAATTCATGAAAGCTTATGGCATACTAAACCTCCAATTGTCAAACTACTGATTCCATAGGACCTGAATGAACTATTTGAGTCTGTTTCTTTCAAATCTTTCACATGGAAAGTATTATTTCTAGTCGCAATCACCTCAGCCAGAAGAGACAGTGAACTCCAGGCTTTAGTTCATTCCTCTTCTTATAAGCAATTTCTTCCACAATAGAGCAGTGCTGCACATGCACCCAAAGTTCCTACCAATGGTGGTATCTGCTTTTCATATTAATCAAGCCATGCTTATCTGCATTCTTTTCAAGACCATATGCACATGATAGTGAAAAGGCCCTTTATTCCTTAGACTGTAAAAGAGCTCAGCCACATCATCAGGCCTTACAGCTATTGTCTCTTAAGCACCTAACTGACTGGGCAAAGCAGACTGTACTGTTATGCCCTAGTAGTCATCCAGAACTTAGACTTTATCAAAGCTTATCAAATGACAGCCATGGCCACATCAGTGGCTCATTTCTGAGCAGTACCAATTGAGGACATCTGTAAAGCTGCAACTTGATCTTCTGTGCACACCTTCACATCCTATTACTGTCTGGACAATTTATCAAAAAGTGACAGTAAATTTAGATGAGCAGTTTTGCATAGTCTTTTCATTTAGTAGTTCACTCTCCATGGTGGGTCCGCATTGCTTATTCAGTAAATGCTCCACTGTAATCCTCAGTTTGGGACTCCCCATGTGTCATGGCTAATTCAGCCCTGCTTTTTAACGAGAAGCTAGTTTGCCTACTGTAAATCTTCTCCATAGACAGCTGTTGTGGTGCTTACAAGCCCCCATCACAGACATGAAAGTGGTGAAGAAGCAGTGAAACATTTTTTGACATGTCACACATGAAATCGTCATTATTCTTGTTCTCCTAAGTTTTTGATCATAAACAATTTTATAAGTACTAATACCATTATAATCTCAGCCTTGTACTTGTTTTCCTAGATAAAAGATGCTGAACTACAAGGTTATAGAACATTTTTGAACAGATACGAGGCCAGTTGACATTCCATCTAATTGCAAGTCATAGATAACCTAATCTACATATGAGGCGAGAATAATTAGCATGGAAGCTAAGAGCAATTTACCATATGTCCATTCAGATTATTTGTTTTAATAGAAATCAATCATAGAAAATGTCGGCAATTATTATGTAATCTAGTTTAGGGGTGGATGAAACAAGTGTAAAAATCCTATAGTCTTGCTATCAGTAAAATCATGCTGCCTATCCATAGTATACCTTATATTATTTTGTAGCATTTTAATAAAAGAAGTTTGTTTTCTCTACACCTATTGCTTTAAGCATCTATTTTCAGAGAACCACAACACAGCAGGATGAATTAGCCATGCTAAATGCCTGCCTGCCTCCCTGGAGAGTCAACTACTTAGCTAGACTTAGTTCTAAAATCGACCGGGGGAGGGGGGCTCACAAGGCAATGCCTGTGCAGAAATTCCCACATAAGAGCAAAAAGCTCTGTGAGCTTAGAGAGAAGAGTTTGTCACTGTTAGATGAAGTCACCCACATTGTCAGGACTAATTCATCCTGCTGTCTACAGAGAACATTATGGTAAGCAAACTTAATTTCCCTATGCACCATAACATTCCACTAGCCCTGGATACCACTTTTATTGTACTGTTTTGCAACCTAGAGATCATCAGATATGACTACCTCAAGGTCCTTTCCAGTGTCCCATCCTCTACTGTTCCCTTGGATTTCTGAATTAATTTAAGCTAAAACCACTCTTGTCAGCATGTGTTGGGTACTGATGGCTATCTATTGGTTATAGGCCCTACCGTCTCCAATCTGTATGGTAGAAGTGAGTGGAGTAAGCGACAACACTGAAGGGATAATTCAAGTTATCTTGTATCGCATGTCTTCCAGCTCCATTAGACAATATGCACTCCAGCTTCTTGGTTCCTTTAAAATTAAACAAGACAGGCAATAGATTATATTCAAAGGGTTGGGTCCTTTTCTCATTACCTTACAAGCAAAGATATCTCCTAAGACACACATACATTTCAAAGCAACAATATTAGCTTCCTTTTATTTATTTATTTATTTTTTTAAAGGTAGCTAACATATGCTGTCACTTTCATTGATTACAGCCAGGTTCCTTTTTCTGCTGGTGTTTACATTTCTGGCATATACTGAAATCTAGGACAATGGTCCTAATTCACACTTTGTACTTCGTGAGCCAAAATGAATCCAGGACCTGCGCACAAGCTGGTTCTGCCTAGCTGAAGGAGATGAACTGCAGTTAGCGCAGCCCCCTCATAAACTTAGCCCTTTTCCCACTACGAAAATAAAATAATGCATTTTTTAAAAAAAGATTCCCACCGTGACATTCCAGCTTTAGAAGCTGTCTCTGCGGAAGCTATACAGCTCTGAGCTCTGGGGCTTTAGATGCTGTAATCATGGGAAGGGAAGAGAAGCTTGTAAGCAAACATGTTGGTCTCTTTGCCAGCTCTTCCTCTCAGGCAAGTCTTTTCAGAAGTAACCCACCTAAAACTGAGTACCCCCAGGCCTGTTAAGAGTGTATTGGAGGGGAGGGGAGATCGGCAGCTTCATTATCTGGTGGTTCCTGCCCAGGAGAGTGAAAGGAAGTCCAAGATACTGGTATGGACTTACCCCCTCAGGTCCCCCCAACGAAACCACAGTGACAAAGCAGTAGGATACACCAGCGGAGAGCACTCTGAAAAAGCTAACTTTTAACATGGCTACGATGAAGTGTTACTTAAAATAAAAATGTTAAAATCCTTCATAACTAGGCTGTGGAAGATTTCTGGGAAATATTTTCTTAATTCAGGGGTGAAATCAGGTTTTTAATCTTTAAACTGAATGCCTATATTATTTTTTGGTTTTAAAATCTATAGATTTGGGAATATGAATTACTTAAATTTTACTGAAAAATCTTCCCAGTTTTAAAATAAAAGGGAGGTTTTTAACCTTTATGTGTATATTAGAATTATATTTATTATTTTGGGATTTTTTTCTCTGTTCTATTTTTATTTTATTCCTTTTTTCTCTCTCGCACTTCCTTTATTCTTACACCAGAGCTTATCTCTTGTCTCTCCCATTCCTGCAGGTCCAGCAGAGAAGAGGAAAAGCATCTGTTCTCCAGTCTCTCATTCCCTCTCCTTCATCTCCAGTTTCTCTCTCCCTCACAATGCCTCCATCTTGATCTGTCTCTCCCCTACCCCTACTATGGCATCTCCCGTATCCCAACCCTGCCGACCACATCTCTGTCACCCCCCATCCACCATCTCTCCTTTGTATATACTCATTTCCCCTCTCTCTCTTTCTTCCTCCACCTGCTTCTTACTGAGGCTCCTGGGCAGCAGCAGGCCAAAGTCTCCTGCTATCCAGGCCAGCTGCCTCTTCCTCCAGTTTAACACAGAAATGTAGCAAATGATGGCAGATAAAGACCAGAACAGTCCATCCAGTCTGCCCAGTAACCTGCTTAGGGTAGTAACTACCACTCTGGGCAGGTTACCCCTAGGCCTTCTGTTAATTAATGTGTTGGCATTTCTTACACCCCCTCTCCGATTCAGTCTGGGCGGGGAACAAGAAAACCTATGCACAAATAAGAGTAGTAACTGTTGCTCTGTGCAGATAATCCCAAGAGCAAATGTTGACTTTAGGTGTAACAGAGGTTGCCCAATTTCTTCCATTTCCATTCTTTAGCCATTCTCTGTGTTTGTCCCATGCCCTTTTGAATTCCCATTACTGTTCTTGTCTTCCACGGCTTCTTCTGGAAGGGCATTCCACGCAACCTCCACCCTTTCCATGATGAAATATTTCCTGACATTGTTCCTGTCTTCCCCCTTGGAGTTTCATATCAAAACCCCTAGTTTTACAATTTTCATTCCATCGTAAAAGGTTTGATTTTTGTGCATCATTAATTCCTATCAGGTATTTAAAAGTCTATATTATATCTCCCCTGCCTCTCTTCTCCTCCAGGATATACATATTTAGGTCCTCCAGTCTCCTCTTGTAAAGTCTTCCATTTTGGTTGTCTTTCTCTGGCCTGCTTCTATCCTGTCCTTATCCTTTTTTAGATACGGTCTCCAGAACTAAACACGTGACTCCAGGTAAGGTCTCACCAATTGCCTATACAGAAGCATTTTCACCACCTCCTTCCTGCTTGCTGGTTATGCCTCTCTCTGTGCAACCCATCATATCTCTGGCCTTATCCACTGCCTTGTCACATTGCCTCTCTACCGTTAGATCGTTGGACACTATCACCCTGAGGTCTCTCCCCTGGTCTATGCACAGCAATTCACCCTCCCTCCCACTCATCCCGTACCCCAAATGCATGACTCTGCACGTCTTGGCACTGAATCCCAGCTGCCAAACCTTGAAACTTTCTTAGATCACTTCTCATTTTCTCTACTCCAGGTGTGTCATCTCTGTTGCAGATCTTACTGTCATCTGCAAAAAGACAAACTTTCCCTTCTAATCCCATTAAGATACTGAACATGACTGGTCCCAGAACTGATCCTTGAGGAATTCCACTTATCACTCTTCTTTCAAAGAAGGTTCCATTTACCACTACTCACTTACATTGGACAGTTAGCCAATTTGTATTCCATTCCATCATCTTAGGATCCATTTCCAAGTTTCACATTTTATTAATGAGCCTCCTGCAGGAGGACCATATCAAAAATCCAAGTAAACTACATTGAGCGCTCTTCCTCAATCTAATTCTCTGGTCATCCAATCATAAAGTCAATTAGATTTATTTGACATGACCACCTTTTGGTAAAATCATGTTGTCTCAGATCCTGCAACCCATGGGATAATAGAGTTCATTATCCTTTCCTTTAGGAGAGTCTATTAATTTTCCCCATCACCAAGGTACAGCTAACTGGCCTATAGTTTCCAGCCTCCTCCCTGCTACCATTTTTGTGAAGTGGGAGATCACAACTGCTCTTCTCCAATCTTGCAGCACCACTCCAGTCTCCAAGGATCTATTGAGCAGGTTCTTCAGTGGATCTGCCAGCATTTCTCTAAGCTCCCCTAATCTACTGGGATGTCTCTCATCCTGCCCCATTGCCATATCCTCTTTCAGTTGTGTTAGTTCCACCAAACTTTCTATTCAATAATTGGGGCTGCCTCTTCTCCACTTCCATCTTGCCAACCAGCAATGGTCCTTCTCCAAGGTCTTCTTTAGTGAGCACCGAACTGAAATATTTGTTTAATCGTTCTGCTTTTTCCTCCTCTTTCTCCACTCCTTGCCACCTTTCAGTCTTAGAATGCCATCTCTGGTATTTGTTCTCAGGTAAACATTAAACATTTTTACAGAAATGGGGGGGGGGGAAATGAGTAAGAACTGGAACGCTAAGTCCACTAATGCTCAAAGTATAGGGAAAAAAGTCCCAAATCTAGAGACAGTCCTGGAAGAGGCTGACTTGGATGTAGTGGATGACAAGGAGACATGGTACATGGAGAACACCATGACTGGGATACAGTTATACTGGGTTATAATCTATTCTGGAAGGTCAGGGTAGGAAAGAAGGGAGGAGTGGCAATATATATATATAAAAAAATAATATTAAAGCAACAGAATTACAGGGCTTATGAGGTAAGGAGAAGGCACTGGGGGTTAAGCTGGAAAAAGAGAATGGCTCATCTATTTAAACTGGTGTAATATACAAACCCCCATTGCACAGAGGAGAAATGGATGGAGATTTAATGACAGATATTCACAAAGAATATCAACAACCATATTCGAGTCCGCCTCCACCATTAGGGCCTGCAGGTCTGGAATTTGATTGCCCAGGCTATGAGCATTTGTGGTTAAAGCTTTTCTCACTTGGCTTTTGGCTCTCCTTGGTCACCTTTTCTGGACTATGGAGCTGATTCTTTTTGTTAATGTCTCCACCATTTCCTGTATTTGTGGGGGTAACATTCCAACTTCCTTTTGCCACCTTTTTGCCATATCATCTGAATTTCTTGCTTAGGATCCTTTTTTCTGCCATGGACAGATGTAGGCCTTTCTTACTGTATAGCCTTTTACTGTTCCTTACATGGCCCCAGCCCCCAGTATAACCAAACTTTTGTCTACATCAAGTTTTGAGCCACATAATGCTTGTCTACATCAAGTTTTGAGCCACATAATGCTGTCGATATTCATTCTGCTTCCCCAACATATGGAAATCTCTCTGTACTGCTTGGATGCTGTTTCTAGTAAGGTCATTGGTCCCCAGATGGATGATAACATCAGTCTTTACTTTGTTCTTTAATTGCACTGATTGTCTGCTTTGCACTTCTACCAGTTGAGGATCCTGGAAACAATTTAACTATTGTGTCCTCCTCAAAATGAGTTCCCAAATGAGTGCCTCTGATGACCAAGTCTCTAAGCACAAGGCGCTTTCTGTGATAACACTGGATAGTGCTATGTGGTTTCTGTGTGCACTGACTATCTTCTTTCCTTTCATATACCACTTCAGTTTCCATTGCTGGAGCATCTTCTTTTTCCAATGCAGAAAATTCATTTTGTAAGGGTATCGTTGGAGAGAGTGGGTTGTCTTTTTCCACAGAGCCTTTTTCTTCCAGAGCCTACTGTAATCCATTTATTCCTTGGTTTCTGACTCCTCTGTGGGAGGTGGGTAGATATTCTGGATGCAGCACAGTTAGGAAGGTTTTTTTTAAACTTAGGCAATTCCTCTTTCAAATGAGTTGGCTCCTTTTTTATTGTGAATATATGAAGGCAGATTGGACAAGACTTAAGCCTCCAGATGGTACACCTTAGGAATAAAGCACCAGTTCCACTAAATATAATATTTTATGTTAATACATGTCTATAAGGATTCATTTTTATTATTGTGACTAATTTGATAATTCTTAAATTATTACTTAAATTTGAGTGGGCAATATTGTGTTGGACTCGGCAGTCCTTGGCACGGGACCGCCAGTCTTATCTCCAGCCCTGATGTTGAGGAAGACTGCCCAAGCCAAGTCACGGCCAAGAATTGTGCTCCTGCAGCCTCAACTCCGCCGACTCTATTCTGAGCCCGGATTTAAAGGGCTCTGTGATGCCCAATCCTGACATCACTGCCCAAAGCGCTGAAAAGGGCCTCATTCCCAGCAACCCAGACCTCGGCAATAGATTGACTTCTCTGAAGTGTGCATTGCCTCAGTGTTCCTGTGATCCAGATTTTCGTTCCTGTGTTCTAGTTCATTGTTTCTGTGCTCTAGTCCTTGTCCTGAGTTCCTGGTCTTGGTCTTCTTTCTCGTCTTGTCATCTGTGGTCAGTCTTCAGTTCCTGTTTTCCTCCTGTTCTGGTCTTCAGTTCTTCAGTGTCTGCTGTCCTTGCCTCCATTCTGCCTGCCCTCTGTCTCTGGTTTGACCTTGGCCTAAATCACGACGCTGCTTGAACTGCACCCATCACTGTCCACTACCTGGATACTGACTCTGTCAACACTGCCTGCCACTGACCACTGCCTGGATGCTGACTCTGCTTGAACTCCACCTGCCACTGACTACTGCTCAGACACCTCTCTGCCTGTTTTCCTACAGTGCTAGACCCTGGCCTGCAGCTCCATATATTCATCGAATCTTCACCTCTGCAGAGGCTTATGCCTAAATCCAGCTGGCCCTGGCACTCCCTGGTTTTCCTTCAGCTCCAGAGTTGTCTCGTCTCTTCATTCAACATATCTTCCGGCTGTATGAGCTACCTAAATACATTGTGTCAGACAGAGGTGCCCTATTCATGGCCAGATAATGGCACTTACTGTACAAGAAATTCGGCATTAACCTGGATTTCACAACAGCATACCACTCCCAGGGAAATGACCATCCAAACAGACTAATCACACCTCAAGACCTTCCTCAGAGCCTATGCTAATGAATGCCAGGACAACTGGGCACCTCTTCTGCCTTGGGCAGAGTTCTTGCACAACTGTCATGCCTGTATGGCCATGAGCTCCTCACCTTTCCACATAGTCTACGGGGAGCAACCCTTGCCTCCTCTGCCACTTTCTTTAGTGGTTCCCTCACCTGCAGCCCAGCTGTCTGCTCAGGAACTCCAGGACCTCTGGACCACACCAATGAGATGCTCCAAAAGCCAGCCAAAAAGGTCAAGAAATCCATTAATATTCATCGAAGACCCACTCCACAATTGACACCTGGAAAGAAGTTGTGGTTAAGTACACATCACATCTGACTTTGAATGCCTTCCATGTGACTTGTTCCTCAGTACACTGGACCATTTACATCATATGCCAACTTGGACCCGTGGCTTACCAACTATGCCTACCTCCTACATTGGCATTCATAACGTGTTTCACGTATCACTGCTGAAATCCTTAGTCCTCGCTTGGCCCTCAAGAAGGCCACCTGAGCCTCAAGACGTGTCCTCGGAAGATAACACTGTATACTAGGTAAATGAAATCTTGGATTCCACATGGAGCAACAAATGCGAGTAGCTCATCTCTTGCTAGGGGTACAGTCCTGAGGAGAATACTTGGGAACCCTCCTCCAATATTCTAGACCCAAATTTCTTAAAGGAGTTTCATGCTGCACACCCCAGGAAGGCAAGACCTTCGCGGAGGGAGTTTAAGAAGGGAGGTAATGTTGCGCTCGGCGGTCCGTGGCACTGGGCTGCAGACATCCGTTCTTATCTCCAGCCCTGATGCCAATGAACACCACCCAAACCATAATATGGCCAATCACCTCGCTCCTGCAGGCCCGATGCAGCCTGCAACAGGACGCCACCAACTCCACTTTGCACCTCTACTCTGTGTGCGCACGTGTCTGGCCAGGATTTAAAGGGTCCGTGGTGGAAAATCCCCCGAGGTGCCCAATTCTAATGTCACTGCCCACAGCCCTTAAAAGGGCCTTGCTCCTAGCAACTCACGCCTCGGCAATAGGTCAATGTCTCTGAAGTGTGCATTGGCTCTGCTTTCCTGTGTTCCTGTGATCCAGCTCTTCATTCCTATGCTTCAGTCATTGTTCCTGAGTTCCTGATCTTGGTCTTCTATCTCGTCTTGTCATCTGTGGTCAGTCTTCAGTTTCTGTCATCTTTAGTTCTTCAGTATCTGCTCCTCCTTACCTGTGCTGTCCTTGCCTCTCTTCCTACCTACCCTTGTCTCTGGTTTGACCTTGGCCTGATTCAAGATGCTGCTTGAACTCCACCTGCCACTGACCACAGCCTGGACCCTGACCCTGTTGAACTCCACCTACTACTGATGATGGCCTGGACAACTCTCCGCCTGTATTCCTCCTGCACTAGACCCTGGCCTGTAACTCCATCTACTCGCCAGATCTTCATCTCCACAGAGGCCAACGCCCAAGTCCAGCTGGCTCCTGCACCCAAGGGCTCAACTTAAGGGGAATGTGGTGAAACTCCAGTTGGGCCTCTGCTTCATCCAGCCGACAGTGGGGACCTGCAGGGCTCCTCCCTGCAGGTTGCGCCAACTCTACCTCAGTCCAAGGGTTCACGCCGGAATATATTGTGAATTGCAAATTGGTTAAAGACAGGAAAAAGAGAGTAGGATTAAATGGTCTGTTTTCACAGTGGAAAAAGGTAAACAGTGGAGTGCCTCAGGGATCTGTATTTGGACTGGTGCTTTTTAATATATTTATAAATGATCTAGAAAGGGGTACAACGAGTGAGGTGATTGTATAATATGTGTCAATCGCAAATTTAGAGTAGTTAAATCTCAAGCGGATTGTGATAAACTGCAGGAGGACCTTGTCAGGATGGAAGATTGGTCATCCAAATGGTAGATGAAATTTAATGTGGAAAAGTGCAAGGTGACAAATATAGGGAAAAATAACCCTTACTATAGTTAAATGATGTTAGGTTCTATCTTGGGAGTTACCACCCAGGAAAGAGGATCTAGGCATCCTAGTGAATAATACATTGAAATCATCGCTCAGTGTGCTGTGGCAGTCAAAAAAGCAAACAGAATATTAGGAATTATTAGGAAGGAAATGGAGAATAAAACTTTGAAAGTCATAATGCCTCTATATCGCTTCAGGGTGAGACCGCAGCTTGAATACTGTGTGCAATTCTGGTCGCCGCATCTCAAAAAGATATAGTTGACCTGGAGAAAGTACAGAGAAGAGCGACCAAAATGTTAAAGGGAATGGAACAGCTCCCCTATGAGGAAAGACTAAAGAGGTTAGGGCTATTCAGCTTGGAGAAGAGACAGCTGAGAGGGGGGGGGGGAATATGATAAAGGTCTACAAAATCTGAAAGGATTTGAACAGGTAAATGTAAATTGGTTATTTACACTCTCAGACAATAAAAGGACTAGGGGGCACTCCATGAAGTTAGCAAGTAGCTCATTTAAAACAAATCGGAGAAAATTCTTTTTCACTCAACGCATAATTAAGCTCTGGAATTCATTGCCAGGGGGTGTGGTTACAGCAGTTAGTGTAACTGAGTTTAAAAAAGGTTTGGATAAGTTCCTAGAGGAGAAGCACATAAACTACTATTAATCAATAAGGAATAGTAACTTGGGATCTATCTAATGTTTGGGTACTTGCCAGCTACTTATGACTTGGATTGGCCACTGTTGGAAACAGGATGCTGGGCTTGATGGACCCTTGGTCTGACCCAGTATGGTATGTCTCATGTTATGTTCTTATGTAAATATTTAGGAAACGCAGACCCGAGGGGTACAGAGGGAAGGAAGTAAAAAAAAAAACCAAAAACCTCCTTTAGATTCAAGCCACTTTTAAAACTCCTTTTCAAAAACTCAGCAAATTAAAATAAATAATAAATTACGAGTTAAAGATCCCAAACAGATATTTGTTAGCTCCCTCCTCCTCTTCCTCCAGTGCTGGCCTAACCCTGTTGCTTCCTTTTCTGTGTGGGTCAGTCCCGGGCCCCCGTGCTGCTGCACCCTTCTGCCGTGGATGTCAATTGGTGGCAGCATGGCTGCCTTTCTGCCACTGCCGGCCTCCAGCTGCTGCAAATGGAGATCCACGTTCTGAACGGTTTTTCTCTATTGAGATGGTAAGTTTCAAACGGGCACGCAGGCGCACATATCCGTGTGCTGGTGGGCTTGGGGCCAGACACGCGCACATTAGAAAATAGCCTTGGCTTGTGGATGTGTGCTCCTAATTTTAAGCTTGCACATACACAGCCGCGTAACGTCAGGTTTGAGACTCAGAAGTGAGGGAGTTTTACACACCGTGCCCAGTTTTACCAGTTTGTCCACCAATTTGCCCAGTCTACAGCTAGGTCCTCCTAACCCCCCCTGGTTCCTTAAGCCTGCACTCCCCTCATGTATCCCAGACCCCTCAAACACTTCATAGCTGCCTGGAAATAGTTTTATTAAGACTCACACCTCCTCCACAGCAGAAATAAATTTGAGCTCAAATACACTTGGGATGCAAGCCCAGGTGCATAGACACTTGTGTGCGCATCTCTTGGCCCCACCCTGGATTGCCCACGCCCCGCCCAAATTCCGTCCTTTTTTCAATGATGCGAGATATTCATGCATCGGGACTTGTGCACGCAGGTTGGTGGCTTTTAAAATCGGGTGGACATGCTGGTGTCCTACATGCGCCCATCTCCCAATTTTGGCACACGCCCAGCTTTTAAAATTCACTTTTAAATCTTGAAAAATGCCAATGCCCAAATACCCCGAGTTGGGAAGAAGTTGGGTTTAACCCAAAATTCATAAGCCCTATTAGCTTTGCATTATTTGATGTAAAATAGCCTTTACTTTAGCTCATGCTTTTCCACTTACCTGATCAAAGCAAGTTGCAACAAGAATAATCACATCATCATTATAGCATCATAATGTCATTACAACTTTTCATCATTACATCATAAACACATTAAACATAGCAAATAAAACATACAATGTAAGACAATAAATATAGTTCCAAAAATAGAGAAAATAAACTATCATATATCCTAAAAAGAAACAAACATCAACATAACATTCAGTCAGCAGATACTGAAATCATGATGTGACCACAAGACAGAGATTATCCTCTAAGGAGAGTAATGGTGTTTCTCTAAGGATGCCCTGTCACCCGAATGTTTAGAGAATAAAGTTAGCATACCTGCATCTGCCCAGCAGATCTGTTTAGACAAAGGGTCAAAAGTTAAGC
This sequence comes from Rhinatrema bivittatum, assembly GCF_901001135.1. Classification (NCBI taxonomy): domain Eukaryota; kingdom Metazoa; phylum Chordata; class Amphibia; order Gymnophiona; family Rhinatrematidae; genus Rhinatrema; species Rhinatrema bivittatum. The sequence continues at coordinate 72,142,208 of NC_042618.1, read as the reverse complement.
CGTTGGGTAGTCCAATTTCGTCATTCACCAAAATTCTTCTGTTTGATCCATCAATAAAGGAGGTTTCAATTTTAGGAGCTTCACGATTCCAATCTGTCCAGTACAGGTTGCTGCAGGGGGTTTGGGGGGAAGGGAGGGAAGTCATAAAAAGGAGCAAACTTTAAACAAAGCTGCAGCCAGAGTCTAAAGCAAAAGAAAAAAGTCACAGACCCTCCATTAATTCTTTCCTCATAGAATAGATCGTTATCTTGTTAGAAGTTATCTTAAAAGGAAATATCAGCCAGACTGCATTCATGCCTGGTGAATCGGAATTGCTAGACGGGCTGCATTCATCTGTGAAAAATTTAGCACTAATCTCACTAAAATAAAAAGGAAACCATCTCATTGTTCTTATTGAAATAACAGGATGTCCTAAACTGGTTGGAAAATTCTTCAAAAGAAGTATTTATGTAAAAATGCCATTAATAATCATTTTGCTACCAAATTAAGGAGGTGGATAAACCTCTTGCTGAACCATGAAATGAAAGAGGATAATGCTGGTTAGCAACTTGTACTGGTTATAACAGGGCCAATCACTAACTGCAAACCATTTAAGGCCCTATTCAATAGTGCAGAATAGTGCAAATAGTGCAGAATAGGGAAAAGCACTTTCTGAATAAGGTTCTTATTTTGATTCTAATATTCAGCACCTGCATGTTGCGCAGGTCGGACGCCCTTACCTGAGCTTCAGGGTTGTGTCCGGGGCCTGCCCACGGCACGGCCATTGCTGTCCATGCAGTCGGGGCAGTGCATGCATTCAGGGCCCTGCCGTCAGGCTCCCGTCAGGCTTTGGGATTGCATCCGGGGGCTTTGAGCTTGCGTCTGGGGTCTGGCCGCGGGGTGGACGTTGCTGGGCGCAAGTCAGAGCAGTGAGTGCGGTCAGCACTCTGCCGTTTTCGCTGGGGGTTTCTCAGCACCGCAGTCTTCCCGGCTTTCTAGGTGCGCGCTCTGTTTACTTTTAAATTAAAGGGCCAGCATCTCCTAGCCTCGTGGTTCTATTCAATGACATCACAGTGCAGGAACTATAAGGATGGTCCCTACACTCTGCTAGTGCCTTGGCAACGACATTTCCCTAACGCCTGGCTTTTCCTTACTCCTGGGGATCCTGAGGTTTCTATTGTTCCTGAGATTCCTGATTTTCTTGTGGTTCCTGATATTTTCCTGTGCTTCCTAAGTCTCCTGTGGTTGCCTGAGTTCCTGATTCATCCTGCTTCTCGAACTGAGACTTGTCTTGACCTTTGCTTGAACACTGATCATGAGTATCGCCGCCTGCCTTGACCTGTGCCTGGAAAATGACCGCAGAGACCCCACGTAAGTCCAGCCAGCCCTGGTACCCGAGGGCTCAACCTAAGGGGAACGTGAGTTGGTAGTGGTACCTTGCCTGCCGAAGGTAGGGATTAGTGGGGTTCCTCAGGAAAGCCAACAGCCCGCACACCCTTCCACGAACGAGAGGGAGAGTGCAACATGAACCGGGTCGTCCTGACCCCGGAAATCCCCTCCCACTTCTTGTAAGGGAGGGGCACAGTCAATGACCCATGAGGTTCTCTCGGCGACATAACCAGGCACTAGTGGCCACCTAGTTGGACAGCAAGGTCACTCCAACAACTAAGTTTAGGGATGCCAGCGAAACAGTCCAGTTGACTCCTGCTGTCTTCCTCCCTCCAACCCCCCAGCTCCCCTAAAGGAACCTGCAAGGAGTTGAACTGATTCACGGGAATTGAGGCTCCAGCTCGAGCAACGAACCTGCAAGGGACTTCGCCCTAGAAGCTTTGCCAAAAGGGGATCCCAAACGTAAGCCAAAACAGGAGGGGGGCCCGTAAATGTCTACCTCTTCTCCATGGGGAAAGAAACCCAAAAATACTGCTTTGGAATCCACCCCAAAAGCAGAGTGAATAGGAGCACATTCTCTGCAAAGACATCCCAATGCACCAGCGACTGCAGTGCAAAAACATGTGATGTCGTGCAAGAGAAAACACACAGCAGGGGGCACAGAGTAACAGTGTCACTCCAGCACCAAATCTGCATGCTGCAACTGCAATGCCTTGCACCCATGCAGCAGCACTCCGTTGCACCAATGGCAGCATGTACATGCTCAGTATTGTAGCACCCATGGGCATAGCTCCATGCCACAGCCTGGACCGGCCAGAAAACCACTGGTACTGGCAGCTGTGCACTGTGAAAGAGCAAACCATCGAACAAAATGTGATGGCGCATTTCCCTTTGGTGTCACATAGGACCTCATGGTGCCAGACACATGAGGGCACCCACCACCACCACCACAGGAATGGCATCAATGGCAATAATGCCATCCATAGTGTTCACAGTGTTGGTAGTGGCCGGTGGCGACCATGGCACTTGGAGTTGTAGCGTCTCCTGTCGGTGTCAACCCCGCCTGCATCCTCCACTGTCTCGAGAATGCCCTTGAAGTCCACAATGTCAAAAGCACCTCAAGCGCATTGATGCCATCACCCTATGTCACTTGGAGGTGCTCTTTGACGGGGTTGCCCCCATGGTGCCCACAGTGCTTGATGGTGTCAAAGGCACCCTCAATGTCCCACCACAGTCATGGTATGCATGGCAGCAGTGGCTCTCAGTTTCAACAGCACTTCTGGTGCCCATCTACAATAACAGCACCCATGGCGTTTGCCTCCACGGCACCCCTGGCACTAATAGTACTAGGCTATGTTGACGATGCCCACAGCACTCTACGTCACCCTTGCTCGGAGTACACAATGGCATCTGGTATCCATGGCACTCAACAGCATCGACTTTGCCCACGGTACTCCCAGCACTCAATGGCATCCATGGCACTCATGACTTCAACGGTGCCCAGTGGCATCCATGGTGCCACCTGCGCTTGATGGTGTTGAGGGTGCCTGATGGCCTCCATGGCACTCAACACTGATGAGGGTAGCCATGGGGCGTCTGAGGCATCCATGGTTCTTGATGGCATCCACAATGCTCCAGCCAGTGAGTATCGGTGTTCTGACACGGATATGTATGTGCAACAGATTCTGGGCATGGCATCTATAGTGCAGCAGCAAAGCGGATTGCCCAGGCTCATGCTCACCCTCTCTGCCAAGAAGACTGCACCTTCTGAGCAAGTTGACAAGCAGAAGGGGAGGTTATGTCATCCAGGGCACCAGAGATGTAGGTTACCTTCGGTTCATGGAGACTAGTTCCCAGGAGTGAGGGGAGCATAAGCTCTCCTCCCCACAGGAATGGTCCTGTCCTTGATTCCTTCATCATCTGAGCCTCTGTTAATGCTCAATGGTCAGATGAAACTTCAAGGAACTCCTGCCTGGAAGGAAACTCAGACAAGTTCCCAGGCTCAGAGGCCTACTCGGACCACATACGGACTGCATAATGCCAGTCTCACAAGGCACCTGACAAAGGCACAAAAGCAGACAAGTAGAGGAGAAGACAGCATTATTTATTACGGAGAAGAAAACAAGCTGTGCTGGGCCACACAGTGCACTAGGCCCGCCATGCAGCTGCCACAGAGGCTTGAAAAAGAGAAAAGGGAGAAACTCCCCCCCCCCCCCCAAATATCATAAGGTAGGAAGGAAAAAAAGGAAACAGAAGGCTCTGTTAGAAAAAACAGCTGCTGCAGCTCCAGAATTGTCACAGCAGTAGCTGTGAGGAGAGAGCAAGCTGACACTGCAACCACATGGCTCCATGGAAAAAGAAAGACTGAAGGGCTCTGCCTAGTGGGCAGAGAGATGACTACAGTTGCACATGCTCAGTAGAACATGTTGCAAGCTCTAGAATCTTTGAGATCAAAGTTCCATGATGGGCTCCATCAGATGATGTCACCCATATGTGAGGACTGATATTCTGCTTGTCCTGCTAAATAGTTATCCTGCTAAGTGGTGGTTGGGATGGGGGCACTCCAGAGAGGAGCTACGATTCTGGCTTGGCAAGATAAGTGGTGATATTCACCCTTATCCAGAAAAGATGGTGGAATAAGTTAGACCTGCTACTGAGCAAGTCTAACGTTAGCCAGATAAACATTTCTGGCTAAGTCTTCAATTTCTGGATTTAGTCGGTGGCATGGCCATGCTGTTAAATATCCCAGACAAGTTAGCTGGATATGTTTATCTGAATCACTTGTTCAGCTGGATAGTGGCTGAATATTGACCACCTAGTTACTACTCTATAAGATTTTGCTACATAGTTCTGCGAGATCTGTATTGCACAGTTCAGCAACTCCCCACTTCCCATATTTCTTTAGTCCTCAGCTTCTTCATAAACAACTGCCAGACTGATTTAAAGTTGATTAAGAGAGTGAAAGTTAACCCATCAACAAACCTGGAAGGTATGAGCTTAGTAGAAACAGGAAAAGTACAGTTTACCCTCGAGAAGCATCCACGGTGATGGCCCGGGGATTTACAAGGTCGGTATCAAAGAGAACCTTCCGTTCAGAACCATCAAGTTTGGCGCTTTCAATTTTGTCGAAACCACTGTCTGTCCAAAACATTGTCCTACGGAGGTAGTCAATAGCGAGTCCTTCTGTGCTCATCAACCCTACAAAAGGACAAGGAAGATCAAGGTTTGCAAAGAAAGTGCAGATGAAGAGGTCCATAAGGCACTCATAGGTCCCCAGTTTCCTGCAGAAGCTGATAGATAGATATTGTGGAAAGAGATGGAAAATTTTGTGGCAATTGTGTGGCATGTTTGTATACATTTTCAAAGTATCTACAACAAGACAAAGTGCATGAAAAACAATTTCAATCCCCTTATGCACACCTCACAGCTCCTCTTTTCCCATCACTCTCTCCCTGTACTCCCTCCAATCTCACCTCCTACAGTTACTCTGATTCTCTCATTCTTGTCCCTCCTTCCCGATTTCCTTCTCCTCCCTCCAGTCCCTTCACTTATGCTCCCATTCAGGCTTGGCTGTAGGAGACGGTGGTAGCGCGTTGTCTCACACTACATCCTCCTCTTCCTGTGCTGCTTGGGGTCACTGTCATGCTTCAGGTCAACAGCAGGGGAGGAAGACGTGTTCCAAGGTGCCACACTGCCCACTGCACTCTCCAACAAGCTGGGATTGGTGCAGAGAGGAGAGAGATAGGAGGGCCGCTGTCATTGACACTTCCACTGCTATCAATACTCCAACTCCAAGTCTCCTGCAGGTAATAGAGACTTCTGTGGGAAGGGATGGATTTTGTGGTCATGGGCTCACAGGAGACCAGGGACCCTGACTATAGTGCTCGGAGTAGATATAATGCTGAAGTAATGCTCTCTGCACTGTGAGGTAAAAACACAAAGCTGAACCACCCATTTCTACCCAGCAGCCATTGCGTGAGTAAAGAAAGGATTCTCACCAAGGCAGAGGAAGGCACAGACTTGACTAGGAGACAGAGACCCCTAGCAATTCATTTTCACAGAAATGACACAACAGTGCAGGGCCTCTCAGGTTAACCCTTAGCCATTTGATTTAGAAAGCCTGAAAGAGAAAGGCTTTGGGCGGGCAATTTTCCACAGGCTGTTGGCTACTAGCTTCATGCAAGGACACTGCCCACGTTGTTTCCCCTCTGAAAATCAGCCACGGACACATGTGCATACGAATGGCACCCATTCCTACTGCCCATTTATTCTGCCGACAGTCGACAGGCACCCGCATTTGAAAATCAACTATGTGTGTGTGCCATTTTCCTCTTCCCTTCCCCCCAACCTAAGCAAGCCTCCGAGAAAGCCGTCTTTTCGTAACCCCGCTGAAAGTGTGTGTGCTGAGAAAATCCTCCTTTACTTTCAAATGATCCTCCCCTCATCATTTATGAACACAACAAAACAGCGAGCAACTTGCTTCTCAGGAGTTGCTCATGCTATACGTTTTAGCAGCAGAGGAATATTTCGCCCATCAGGGTCACAAAGTAGAATCCGGACACCGTCCCACCCAGGCACACATCCAGACAGAGCCGGAGTGGAGGTGTCTTCAAATTCACATCAGATATGAAGAGAGGAGGGCCCTGGGCTTTTAGTTCACTTCTGACTCACGATCATGTCAGTACTCCAGGGAAGACCCTTGAGACTATCTATAATTTTCTGACATTGGGACCACTGACACTTGAACTAATCCAGCAAACCCATTTCCAGTCAGAAGTTTGAAAGTTAACTGGGAAGTAGAGTTTACCTGAGCTAATGACCGTTTCTGGCTCAGCGCCTGGCTCCAGACTTGCTCGATTGATTGTGCGACCAGCAACATCTGTCCAGTAAACCATTTTTTCTTGACAGTCATAATCGATTCCCACAACTATTGAACCCTGAAAAGAATAATAAAAGTTTCAAGGAAGGCAGAAATATCCTCCTGTTCCACATGGAACCACCTAGTTCCCAGTTCTGTATTCCACCATCAGTGTGGGCCAAGGACCTACTACTAGCTAATGTGCACCACCAGCTGGAATGGAGCACATTATAAGAATCATATTGCAGTCCTGCGCGAAACTCATCGGGCTGCCTTTCTTAGGGTATCCATCTTTAACAAAGCCTGCCACCTCGCACCAAACTTCACTTGATCTGTTTCACTGCATTGATGAATGGGCCCCCAAGACCTCACAAACCACTGCAAAGTGCAAAAGCCATTTTTATTCTTATGAAATGAAAGGCATAGAATAAATCAAACAAAATCCAAAATATGGAGTAAACCAACAGCCATAAAATCGATATACAATCCAAGCCGTGTGTTGTAAGGAGAATACAAGGTCCCACAAAGTTCAGGGATCATAATTTTAGTTGTTCGCATGCAATAAGTTTATTCAGGCAGTCACATCAATATTGTTCACCAGAAAGGGTGACCCCCGACCCGGGCCGTGTTTCGCCAGGGAGACTGTGTCGAGGCGGGGACGGGGAAGGTACAAACACCTTACATCAATTTACTGGTGATATCGCATTTAAAGTGAAGCCAATACTGAACTTTGTGGGACATTATACTCTCCTTATAACACATGGCTTGGACTGTATGTAGAATACATCATGTCACAGAAGAAATCAGATACTAATATTCAAACAGGGTACACATGTTCTTAGTGAACTATGCTCCAAGGACAATAAGCAACATGTTGCCTATGGAATATTTAGAAACTGGGAGCCAGCCTACTGTAATTCAGAGTTTCTCCATATGATGGATTACCAGTTAAACCGAAATGCGGCATGGGTTGTCTCAGCTACACAATCCATGTGGGAGCGAGACATCGGAGCATGGGTGTCTCCTGGGGGTGCATTCTTTAAAAAGACAGATGCCAAATGCGGGAAGGCAGGCCTCCATATCCAGATGGCCTTCAAGGAAGCTCAAGCCATCAGACAAAAGGCCTGCCCAAAATTTGGCATCAGACTTGCAGTCAGTCGAAAGCTTTCTTGTGGGAAGAAATGAAGTGTGTTTTCCCAACAATGCCCCACTTTACACCAATTAGTTCCTGTAACTAATAATTATTTTCAGATGGACTATGTAAAGAATTTTTTCTTTACAAAATGCAGAAGGAAAGTTTGCTGTAATAAATCAGAATCAGTTTTCTACAGTTCAGAAAAAGTTGCCTGCTTTTCCCCCAATAGCAACTTGCCTGCTTGATGGCTTTGGTTTTCCTTTGTTTGCCCTTAATGCTAGCTCATCTGTTTTTATGTTTCCTAATTTTTTTGTAATTTGTTAGCACTTTTTAACACGTATAAACAGAGCTTGGAATTGGTTCCCTCCACCTGTCTGTCCATCCATCAGGAGACATGATAACCCCCCCCCCCCCCCAACATTTGCCTATTGGATCCAGATGTGTAGGGGAAGGGGCAGAGCAGGTTATGCTAATGAAAGTGACCCATATTGGATGAGGTTCAGGTAATTTTCAAAAGGGTAATGCTGAAAAGCATTAGAATAAACTAGGCCCATGGACAGTTTTCACATCCTTCCTTGTTTGAATAAGAGATGTTTACTTGTTCTTAAAGCCAAGTCCTCCACGTCTTCAGCTATTTGTGCTCTGCATAAGGCAGTGTGATGACTGGAGGCATTCTGATGATGGCAGTGCCCCCAGTGTACTTAGCTGGGTTTAAGAAAGGTGTGGATTAGTTCTTGGAGGAGAAGTCCATTAACTATTATTAATCAAGCTGACTTAGGGAATGGCCACTGCTTATTACTGGCATCAGTAGCATGGGATAGACTTAGTTTTTGTGTACTTGCCAGGTACTTGTAGCCTGGATTGGCCACGGTTGGAAACAGGATGCTGGGCTTGATGGCCTCTCGGTCTGAACCGGTATGGCAACTTCTTATGTTCTTAGCTTCTCCCTCCATTTTCCATCTAACGTTTCTCAAACCTGTCCTGGGACCCCCATAAGCAGATGGGTTGTCAGGATATCCATAATGAATATGTAAGAGATAAATCTGCATGCATTGGAAACTCAGAGGCCGTTGTTCAAAAAAATGTGAATTTAGGCACCTAAGCTGGGTTCATAAATTAAGGACCATTTTCAAATGAACTTAGGGGTCTAAGTTTCTGCTAAAGATTCACATAAATTTAGATTCCTAAAATTTAGGGATGCTATTCATTTGCCCTGATTTAGGATCCTAAATCAGATGCCTAGTTCTTATGCTAAACTCTAAACTTTGTTTCCCTACCCAAACTCCACCCTATAGCATCCAATTCTTAGGATCCTAATTTTAGGTGCCTATTAAAAACGAAGAGCCTAAATTTAGGAAATCAACCTTAGTAAATTTTCAAAAGCGCCAATTTAGACTCCTAATTTCTAAAGTTAGGTTTCAATATCCTTTGAAAATTGACTTCTTAGTACATGAAAAATTTATCCCATGCAATATCTTTGTAGATATCCTGAAAATCTGACTGGCTGTGGGGTCACGACAGGTTTGGGAAGCCATGGTCTAAGTAGAAGGAGCTTTCAGAAGCTTTACACATTAATGTCTTCACAGGAACAAAAAACAAACCCTCCTCTTCATTTTGCGTTCTATTAACTGACAACTGAATTGTTTCGAACTTCTTTTGGTACTTTAAATCTGCATTTAGACATAGCCACCTTGAAAAAGCTTGGGATGGTCATTTTAAAAATGCTGCTTGCAAGGCCCTGAAATCCAAGGCGAAGAAGGCCCCATGATTCCTCACAGGTCCAGGGAGACAGCAGAGCGCAGCAGAATTAAAGCACCGTGCCTATGTAACTGACTCAAAAGGTAAAAAAAATAAAAAAGCCTAAGTGAAGATGTCAAAGTAGAAAATGTTAGACGAGAACTCAGAAAACAGATGGATCCAGGAAGCGTCGGATCATCCCTTCACTGGAATAGCAACCTTCCCCCTCTTCTGTCCCGCTTGTATAGTGCAATAGCAAAAAAAAAAACAACAGACAAATACTTTACATGAAGTGATAGCAAGGTCTTGGCTGTCTCCTTGTGAAGTTTAGTGCCATTCAGAGGTAAATAGCCAATCTGCTGTCCCTGAGCATAAAGGAGGAAGGTGCCCACAGCTGGAAGAGTCACATCTGGACGTGGCGAAGGCTTCATGGGAGGGGGTGCCACCGTGGGTATACCTGCGATATTTGAGAGAAAAGACAACTGAATGCCAAAGGCAAGAATCCAAGAGAAACTTGAGCCCTTTGCCAACGAGATTCTCAAGAACAACTTGATTAAGACCAGATGTTCTTACTGTAGTAAAGAAGACATTTATTACACTCCTGTACATTACAGAGACATGAGGACTGTAACCCCCACCAGGTCAATGCTCTGCTTAAACTAAACCACAGGCGGAGTGGTGTTTTTTTCCTCTGCAAACCAAATTTGTGTTTTAAGGGCCTGATTTTCAAAAGCATTTCTGCACGTTAAATGCGGTTTTGCGCTTTGAAAATTACCCCAGCAAAGTAGTTGGGTAGTAACATAGTAGTGATGGCAGAAAAGGACCAAATGGGCCATCCAGTCAGCCCAGCAAGCTTAAGGTAGTAACTGTGCAGTTATCCCCAAACCTTATGATACCCATAAACATTTTAGCTAGTAACATTTCTCACTGGGTGATGAGCCTTCTTGAAAATTCAGACAGTGTTACTTGATGTGTTTTGCTTATGGACTTGGCCATAAACGCAGTCCTGTGCTTTTTCCTTACTAAGATTTAGAAAACCCCTAAAGGCTCATTTGTTTTTCCAGGCATATGCTGATACACAACTGTAGAAGAAACTCTGTCAAATTAAACAAATAAGTCTAGAGTACCTCGATAAGCTGGGTTTCAGGTTCAGGATCTAAGCTAAATTGCTGAGTAAATGTAAATTTAATGAATGTTATTATGGTGCTTATATTATTTTAATGCTTTTATTTTTGCTGGTTCTGTCTTTTTAAAGAGTTTATTATGAATGTATTTATGTTAAGCAGCATAACATTTTGGATATGCGGGATATAAATATTTGAAATAAATAAATAAAGGTCTGAGTATCAGTACCCCAGTCCGTAGAAGTCGGCACCCTCTTGCTTGTTGTCTGAATCCAATTTCCCTTTTCCCCCTGCCACTGAAGTGGGGAGCAGTGTTTCAGTTGCATTTAAAGCATCAAGGCTTATTGGTTAAGGGTAGTAATCTCCATGCTATCCTCTAAGGCAGAGCTTTCCAAACTTTTCATGTTGGTGACACACTTTTTAGACAAACATAATTTCACGACACGGTAATTCAGTCTACTAGTAAACCAGAGGTTAAAGGTTAAACGAACGAAACATATTTCGACAATTTATGTATGTTTCCTTAAATATATACATAAATAAAATGTTTCACGACACAACCTATCTCATGAAAACCTTAAATTTATATTAAAAATATATATTCCAAGATTCATGTTATTGTTATAATTTATGAGAAACAATAATAAAACAAATTGTCTGTCCCCCACACACTCATCTCTCTCCTCCCCCCAGCACATGTCTGGCCCCCACACACTCATATCTCTCCCCCTCAAGCACATGTCTGTCCCCCCAGCACGTTTGCCCCCCACTCACTCATCTCTCTCCCCCCCAGCACATGTCTGGCCCCCACACTCATGTACCTCGTCTTTTTGATTGTTGCCAGTTAAGTGCTTCACTCCCTTCCATGATCACCAGACACTGCTGCTTGCAGTCAGCACTCCTCATGGCCAGGCCTCATCGGCAGCAGCAGCCAATGCAAGGATGGCTGGGCTCGTTCCACCCACCAAGCCCCCCAAAAAAACGCGATTGACAGCAAAAATCACCCAATAATAAGCAACCCATAAACTGAAAAAAAAAAGTGAATCTCTAGAAAAAAAAAAGCCCAAACTCGCATCAGAGTTGACCGGGCTTGCGCGACACATCTGCACACTGCAGGCGACACACTAACGTGTCCAGACACACAGTTTGGAAAGCTCTGCTCTAAGGGTAGTAACCCCCACGCCAGCAAGTTACCCCCATGCACGCTTTTTCGTTTCCTTTAGGAGTTGGCCATAGAAGCAGTCCTGTGCTTTTTCCCTTATGTCTGTGTATCAGTATCCCAGACCATAGACGTCAGGGCCCTCAGTTGTTGCCTGAATCCAATTCCTCTTTTCCCCCTGCAGTCCGAGCAGGAAGCATCTGTTAAGGATAGTAACTGATGCATTAGCAAGTTACCTTCCTGCACGCTAGCCTTCATTTCCGTTCTCTAGCCATCTAAGCGGGTAGCAATGTTGCAGTTGCAATAAAGGGTAAGGGTTGTAACTGTCACACCAGCAAATTATCCCCTGAATGCTTTTCTTATGTCTGTCCTTTAGCTTTTAGAGATCCAGTGTTTATCCCAAGCTCCTTTGAATTCTTTGACAATTTTCGTCTTCATCACCTCCTCTGGAAGGGCATTCCAGGCCTCCACTACCCTTTCTGTGAAGAAATATTTCCTGACATTGGTTCTGAATCTTCCTCCCCGGAGTTTCATTTCGTGACCCTTAGTTCTATTTTTTTCTTTCCAACGGAAAAGGTTCGAAGATCGTGCATCATTAAAACCTTTCAGGTATCTGAAGGTCTGTTCATAATTCCCCTGCACTTCCTCTCTTCCAGGGTATATATATTCAGATCCTTCCTTCAGCCTCTCCTCAGATTTTCTGATACAGACCCCACACCATTTTGGTCGCTCTTCTCTGGACCGCCTCCATCCTGTCTCTATCCTTTTTGAGATAAGGGCTCCAGAACTGAACATAATACTCCAGGTGAGGCCTCACCAAGGACCTGTACAAGGTCATTATCACCTCCTTTGTCTTACTGGTTATTCCTCTTTCTATGCAGTCCAGCATTCTTCTGGCTTTAGCTATCGCCTTGTCACATTGTTTCATCATCTTCAGATCACCAGGCACTATTACCCCAAGGTCCCTCTCTTGGTCCATGCACATCAGTCTTTAATCCCCCATTATATACAGTTCTTCTAGATCACCGCACCCCAGAGGCATGACTGCACTTCTTGGCATTGAATCCCAGCTGCCAAATCTTCAACCATTCTTCAAGCTTTCTTAAATCACTCTTCATTGGTGTGTTGCAGATCTTAGTATCATCCGCAAACAGACAAACTTACCTTCTTTCTCTTCCACAATGTCACGCACAAAGATATTGAACAGAACACATTCCAATACCAATCTCTGTGCACTCCATTTACCACCGATCTCTCTTCAGAGTAGGTTCCACTTAGCATTTCACGCTGTCTCCTATCAGTCAACCAGTTTGTAATCCAGGCCACCACCTTGGCACTCACTCCCAATCTTCTTATTTTATTCACAAGCCTCCTATACCGGACCATATCAAAAGCTTTGCTGAAATCCAAGAAGATCACACCAAGCGCTCTTCCTCAATCCAATTCTCTATTCACCCAATCAAAAAAATCAGATTTATCCGACATGACCTTTCCCTGGTGAATCCATGTTGCCTCGGATCCAGCAATCCACCGGATTGTAGATAGTTCACTATTCTTTCTTTCAGTAACCTCTCCATTAATTTTCCCACCACCTAGGTGAGGTTAACTGAGGTTGATTTTAAAAGCATTGCTCACGCAAAAATGCCCATATACGCATGCATGTGGGCCTTGCGCAAGCAATGCAGATTTTAAAAGCTGTAATTCAAGCACAAATGTATCCGTGTACGTGCCAAAAATAAGGGGATGAAAAAGGTGAGGGACATGGGCATTCCAGGGTGGGGCCAACACTTTCGCGCTTAACTCCTTATTTTAAAACAGGATGCCGCAGCACGCATCGGCTTGTTAACTGCGTAACTTTACTGCTGCTCCTGATGAGGGCTTACAGAACAGGGTGAGGGGTCCGGGTCAGCTGGTGGGCGTGCAGGATGAACAACCAGAGGGCTCTGGAAGACCTTGATTTTGACTCGGCAAACTGGTGGACTAACTGAAAAAACTGAGAATGTCCCCTACGTGAGCATTTTTTAAAATCTGCTTACATATGTGCGTTAAAGCTGGCAAAGTCCTATGGAAGATATGTACCGTAGGTTTCCTCGCGTGACCTCTAAAAATTAGGAGCATACTTACGTGCGGTAGGTGTATTTTAAATCACAAGCGCACATGATTTAAAATTGCAGCGTATCTCCGTTCATGTGCTGAACTGAACACATGCTCCGTTCATGTGCTGAACACACGCTCTTTTTAAAATTGGCCTGGATACCTTTAGCAGACAGCATCTTTATTACCCAAATACTTTGTTGGTTACCATTTAACTAGTGATATTATAAGAAGCTGTCATTAATTTTACATTGTTTTTTTCAAGAACTAGCCACTTTTTTGCTTTGTTTTCCCATTAAAATGTTTGCCAGGTTTCAAACTGTTTATGTGAAAGATTTTTCAGCAAATGCAAAAACTAATGATTTCTCAAAAAAATCAGCAAAATAAAAAATGCACTTTTGACAATTTTATCTTGTACACATTTAACTGATGTTAGCCTTCTGTTGCTCAGTTAGGACTCCATTATCACCTCTGCTATCCTCTACTGGGATCACATACATTTACTAACAATTGCATGCTATTAGCTTAATTCATGATTCATTGGTCAATACATGCCCTCACTTCTAATTAAGATATTACTGGATGGTTGTGAGTTTCTGGACTGTGATCCCAGTTTTCATGTAAACTATTTGGGAAAATCCCAAAAAATGTAACAAACTCCAAGATCTTATTGAGAACGTTGTTAAAACAACTTGGGAGAATCCCAATTAATTTATGAGATCCAGGATTTCAATCCAGAAAATGCCATTCATCTGATAATGAGCAAAGTTTCCAACTACAATTTTTAGGCTTATATCTCTAAAATGTGACATGTGCATTGTTTATCTACAGGTTCTATCAAGTTCTTTACTAACACCACATGTTAATGTGTAAATGCATATTAGCATGTTATTGCATTTTAGTAAATATTAGAGATGTGCCTCGGCTAAACCTTTTGATTCAGCCTTCGTTATCAGCCCGCTGAGGGAAATTTCGGTTTCCAGTGGTTCGGGCCTTTCTTTTTTCGGCTGCCCCAAGTGCGCGCACTAACCCCGAAAATGAATTTTCCTAAAATTTGGGGAAAATTTGCTTCGTTTTTTGGGGTTGCCGAAACAGGATGAATGCACATCTCTAGTAAATATATATCTTGGGCCCCAATGTAATAAGATGTGAGTGAAAAATGTTCAATGAATTTCAGCATACATTTTCTGCTAAAAAAAAAAAAAAAAAAAAGAGTTAACTCCCAATGCAGTAAACTAATAGTATGATAATGCATCCAGAGTTTTAAAAAGTCTATTAACACGAAAATACACACTCAAGGACATGCTTAGTATGCATAATACATGATTTATGTATACAAAGAAAGTTTGCTTGCCTGTAAACAGGGTTCTTCGTATGCAGCAAAATGAATTAGCCATAACTCGTAAATGATGTCATTTGACAGCACCAACACAGACCCAGCTCTCAGAACTTAGTACACATTTTACTAAGCATGTGCGGGAGTTCCCGCACACATAAGCTGTCTTGTGAGCTTCTCATTCTCTTCCACAGCTTAAGCTTTAGCAAGATATTTGACTCTCCAGAGAGGTGGGCAATCATTACATATGGCCAAGTCATCCTTCTGTCTACAGAAAACTCCATTTTTGTTGACAAGCAGGCATGAATTAGCCATAACATGTGGGGAGTCCCAAGCTGAGGGTTATATAGCAGAGCAAATACTAAGAGACAACTTGGTCCTACCAAGTGGAGCCAGACTGTGTAAAACTGCTTGTCCAAAGTTACTGTCTCCTCAGGACATACTGACAGACAGTAATGAAACATGAAGATGTGAAGATATAACCAAGTAGCAGCTTTGCAAATGTCTTTAATAGAAGAGGTCCTGAGATAAGCCACTGAATTCATGGCTCTCACTTGAGGAGCCTTGACAGAAGAGCAAGGTTTCACTGGATTCAGCACAAGAAAATGAAATGGGAATCTCCCCCATCGCATTCCCACAGGCAGGGGAAACTCTGCCTCCCCCATGGCGCTGGTTCCCGGATCGGTCTCAGGTCAAAAGTTGAGCATGGCATAGAAGCCTGTGGTACCAGGTGAGGTGCCAAGAAGAGCATCTAAATGACCTGAAGGACTCTCTTTGAGGTATCCCCTCAGAGCTCAATGAAAGAATGGTACTGTAGGCACAGAGTTCAGCAGAAGTGGGCCCCTCCTCAATGCCGATGTGGAAGATAACTTCACTGGCACAGATCCCATAATCCTTCAAGGCGCGGAAGATCCCCATCGCATTCAGCTATTTTTACATGGACCCAGGGTCAACTATGTCATCGGTATGGAGCTTCTTCTATGGTTCACTCATCACACTCGCTGCAGTATACCAAGGCGCTGTTCAAAGGCAGAGCGCTTTGGCGCATAGGCCCACTGCTGGTGCTATGGTGTGGAAGGAGGTGCTGCCGGCATCATCCATGGACTATGGTGCCGTTCAACAGGAGTTGTCAACACAATTGGCACAGAGCACCTCAGAGCCAGCTGTTGCCACAGCAGATGCAACTGCTACAGCACCAAGTTCCTTCTCAACTTTGCAGGGAGCCCTTAATGAGGATGAGCTGATGCAGGTTTCTGAAAAGGATGTCTCCCCTCCAACTACGGCATAGAAGATACCCCAGCCAGTGGGAGCCCAGCTAACTAAACTAGTGAAGAATTTCTTTGCCTCCTTAAGCCCTGATGACTGAAGAGGGAGATAAGAAACTCTCTTGTCAAAGATGAAAGAAATTTTCTCACATGGTGGGGCTGTTTAAAGTCCAGTACTGGTGATACCTCTCCTCAAGAGCTTCTAGCATTGGGAAGCCTGGCAGGGGTGTACCTGGGAGAGGACAGGCATCCTGGAGCAAGTGTTCCTCTGCACTACAGGAGAGTAGGATGCAGGAACGGGACCACAGGCCTGGACCAGGAAACCCAAGAACAAGGCCAGACACTAGGAAATCTCACAGCACACTCTATGTGGACTGTTGTACCAGCTAAGGTATGTGAAGCTAGAGCTCCTTATATACAGCCCTCTACTTGAGACACACCTAAAGCTGGACCAATAGGAAGTATTCCGAGGCAGGTTGAAGTAACTTTTCCTCACTTAACATCTTCTGCAGGGTGCTGCGTGATTCAGAGCCCCTGTAGCTCCACTGCAGAATCCGCTGGCCCTGAACTCGCAGGGCCTATGGGTTCAATCTCTGCTGCTCCTGGCAGCCCTTCTCTTCCAGGAGAGTCCCTTAATAAAACTGAAAGGGGAAGAAGTGGGATCACTTTCCTCTTATTTCCTCCTAGGACAGCAGAGATCTCATAGGGGTTAGGAGAGGAGGAAGATTGCATAGGAATTCTTTCAGTTCCTCTGCTGGACTTGCCTCAGCATCTCTCACTTCCGGAGGATCTCTGCTGTGTCTTATTTTTGGATAAGCGGGCAAAGACACTGTTATCAGTATCAAGACCTGAGAAAAGATGTTTTTAGGCTTCTTTAGTTCCTTCAAACTTCAGTGCACTGCGTGGCTATCCTGGGTCACAAAATCCTCAAGGGCCTGTAGATAAGGATGTGACAGATCCTAACACTGTGCCTTCCAGTGGTCCAGAAACTGGATCTAAAATACAGGATCCAGACCTCCCCAGATTTTGGTATGATCCCACTACCATACCACTCCACAGTAGTGAAACATGTTAAGCATACTCATAATCCCCTCCAACTCGCTTCCTGAGGACCCAAACATGTTGAACGCGTTTGGGAAAAAGGTCTTCCAGGCTGCCAAGGCAGAGGCAGAAAAATAGAAGCAACGAGGCAGTGAAAGTAGCACTAATGCCAAAAACCCAAAAATGTTAAGAGAGAGACTGGGATACATGTACTAAATCTGCTGAAGAAAGACTGAGGGGCTTATGAGGCAGTGTGCATGTGCGGGAACCCATGGGCATGCTCAGTAAAGTTTTCACCGAGCTCTGGGCGCAGGCTCTGTGTCAGCACCCTCAGATAATATCACCCAGGCGCTATGGCTAATTCATGCTTGCATGTTGTCAGAGAAACTGTGTTTCCTGCACAAAAAACACGAGCTAGGTGCACATATGTTTTATGTGTAGAAAACATGCTTTGTGCATAAATCATATTTTATGCGCTTAAATCCCAAGTACAGGACTCCTGCACCTCAAACTCCAGGTTCAGCCCCCATAGATTAACACCACACTCAGAAACTTTATTCCACCTCTGTCACAGAGTTACATTTCCAGTGTTAAGGAAACATGACTGAATCCTACACATGCCTCTGCACTGGGAAGTAATAATGAATGCCTTGTTCAACAGGGGCTTTGACTGAGAAATGCTTATTTGTGAGCACAGTTTCACTCACATTTGTGCGCACATTTTTTGTGCATTAAATTCCCTGTTAGATCAGGAATAAATCTGCATGTACAAAAATGTGCACATGTGAACAGCTGAGCACACATTATTAATTCGGGGCCTTAAACTGCATTTAATCTGCCCAACTCTCTAAGCTTGCACTTATGCAGTGAAACAGCTCATAAGTAAATTCATTTTGAGAATGCATTTTTGGCATGTGCAGTAATTTGGAGAAAAAAAAATGTTCCCTACACTTGTCAGAATTAGTGGTATTTTATCCATCTATTTGTCCATCTCACACTTATTCCTCTCTTCCTCTTCAGCACCTATATTTTTCTGTTGGCCTACATCAATCTTTATTCAGCCCAGATTTACAAGCCATTCATGAAGTGACACCAGTGTCAAACTTCAAAGCCATTACAGGGATTCATCTAAATTAAACAATGGAATGAACTTTCTCAATTCACATTCAAATTGCATTAATACTCAAATTCATGTTTGCACATAGCTTATTTAGTGTAAGTTCTGCAGAAAACAGGTTGTGATGTTTTTCAATCGAATCACTCTAAAATATAGCCAAAGATTTTGAGACCACAAAAGGTCGCTTTTTTTCACGTGGCAACGGATTCTTTAAAAATTCACCCCAATCATACCTGCACCTTCTGATGCCTTGTTTTGGTTTTGAAATCCTCACTCTACCCACCCTCCTCAAAAAAGAAAAAACAATTTAAACAGCTTCTGATTTATACAGAAAGAACCTTTTCCCTGGACTCATGATGTGATGATCTTCCTTACATGCTGGGGTAAATCCAGGTTCTGTTCTAGTTCCCTGAATTTCTCTGCCATCTTTATCCACACACCAGCAGTAGCCACTGTTTCCATGACACTGCAGAGGGCTGAAGTTGCCAAGGTAATCACACTGTGGCACATACTGCTGAGGCGTCGGCTGGCCACCATAATGCTCCAGAAGGCTTTGTCTCCAGCGCTCGCAGACAGTTTGTGGTTTCCGAGTGGGCTCTAGGGAGTAGAATCAGACATGTATTAGCAATGCAGCTTGACTGCTATGAACATCTAGGAGAGTTACCGCCTTCTAATTTTAGTGACCTGTTCAATATAATGAGAATGGGGAGAAGTCTTACTGAGTGGTATTTTTAGTCATTCTACAATCTTTACAATATCTCAGCTGCATGTGGTTTTTTTTCCCTTGAATGCTAAGATAACAAATAAAGAAGGATCCGGCCATCCCTGCCAGTTGCGCCAATATAACTATTGTTTCTTTAAAAATCAACAGTGCAAACCTGATCACAAATTAACGTCAAGCTTTCAAGCATTTATAAATGGTAAAGGGTGAACATTTTAAGATGCAACTGGGGAATTCTGGAAGTTGGGACATGTGGTTCTGTACCTGCTGATAAAAAAGTGCAAAAAGATCAAACATTGGGCTGCAAGCCACAAGCCATGGCACTATATAGGGGCACAGGAGACTTTATTTAGTTCTGAGCTTTTGTCATCGACTCTAATCACAGGGACTGCATGTCTACAACCAGCAACTTTGAATATTTGACTAATCTGAACATTTCCTTGCTGCTATTCTCTCCCCTCCCATGTCATATTCCACATGCACAAGCCATGACTATACAATAGCTCGTACAGTTTGGTCTAGTATATTCCCATGCAGCAAGACAAGAACCCTTTTTTAAATGAATGCATGATTTACATTTTCCTCTTGGTGGGGGTTATCACAGAAAATGCCATGGTATTGTATCAGCAAAAGGAAACAGAGGTTGTAGAGATCGCAGACCTGGAATGCCACAACGTGGGGGATCATTTCCCGGCGGCGTTCTTGTGCCAGGAATTTCTTGACCGGCTGCATCCACGCACCAGCAGTGGCCGGTGCTGCTGTGGCACTGGAGAGGTTGATAGTTGCCTTGGTCATCGCACTGTGGTATATGAAGACCGAAGTAGGGTCGAGGCCCTCGAGGACTAAGCTCTGCCTGCAGCTGCTCCCGTTTTTCCAAGCAAGCTGTCTTCTGAGGCTTTTCTATATAGAAAGAGGGTGAAATTGAATTACAAATGTTTGTGTTCAAGACAAGATAAAGGCACAAAACTGTAGAATGCCCTGATTTTGTTATTATTTAGAGTTCTGTCTTCCTTCCATATTTTGCAATAAAGCACAGGGGTACCAGTTCAAACCTCCAACAATGGCCACACACTGTGGGGTAGATTTTCAAAGGGTTACTCACGTAATATACGCGTGTAACCCTTTAAAAACCCTCCTGCACGCGCCAAGCCTATTTTGCATAGGGGGCGGTCCGGAGGCGGGACAGAGGCCTCCGTAACAGAGGCTGTGCCTGGGGATCCTGAAACAAAGGTGGGGGGAGGGGATTTAGGTAGGGCTGGAGGGTGGGGGGGAGCGGAAGGAAAGTTCCCTCCAAGGCTGCTCCGATTTCGGAAATAGGCTCGGCGCACGCAGGAGGGTTTTTAAAGGGTTACGCTCGATTTCGGAGCGGCCTTGGAGGGGATGGGGAAAGTCATCGGGGCTCCCCTAGGGCTCGGCGCGCGCAAGGTGCACAAGTGTGCACCCCCTTGCGCGCGCCGACCCCGGATTTTATAACATGCGCGCGGCACCGCGCGCATGTTATAAAATCGGGTGTACATTTGTGCGCGCCAGGTAGCGCGCACAAATGTACCCCGCGCGTACTTCTTTAAAAATCTACCCCTGTATGTGTCTTCTCCCGGCATTTTCTGATGTTCACATTAAAATAAAAAAATGCTGATTGAGTATCAGGCTTTTAGTGATGAACAGTATTTGAAAATGAATTTTTTTTCCCATTTGAGACATTTATAGGCAGAAAAAAAATGATGGACAATTTTCAAAGGGATTTACCCAGGTGACTACGACGTTACCTGGCTAAATTCGCTGGGCTGAAAACTGCTCTCCCCTCCATGGTTAAAAGTAGTCACTCATAGCCATAGGGAAACGGGGCGGGACTGGGAGAGGGCGGGGGAGGCAAAAGATGCATGAGCGATTTGCATCTGCTGCAAAGCCAGCCCTGATTCTTCCAAGGGAAACTCTGCGGGCTATTTCCCTTAGAAAATGAGCTTGCAGGCGACTACCTAGAGACCTACAAGCTTCCTGCGGGCTTTCAAAAGCGGCCCCCATCATGTAAAGGGGCCATAGCTCAAGCACATTCTTTAAAGCAATAGCGCCTTCTATTTGCAGCAAGATGAAGAACAGCCGCCACACGTAGGTCAGTCCTTGCTACAGAAATAGAGTGGATCATCAGTACTATTTTACAGGGATGTGAATCGGGTGCCCGGTCATTCCCGCTTTCAGGTTCATCTGGCCGCAGGAAAATCTCGTTTTCCTGCAGATCGCCGGTTTTTTTTTTTCATGAAAAAATCGGTTTTTGGGTTAGTGCGCGCTAACAAAAAATAGCAAAAATAAACAAAAATAAACGGGTTTTTGTTAGTGCGCGCACGAGTTAGCACGCACCAACCCGAAAAACAATTTTAATGAAAATTCGGGGGGGGGGGGGGGAGTGATCGTTTCTTTTTTTACCCGATATATAACGAATTTAGAAATATCGTACGATATTTCAATTCGTTATAAAAAGGATTCACATCCCTACTATTTTATTTATGTTTTAGAACAATAAAAAATGGTTTTAGGGAAATAAGCCTAGCAGCAAGAAAATGACTGATGAGCCCTTATTCTCCCTCTTCCTATTATCCTGCCTTTGATTATTACATAAAGTGCTTTTCAATACCCTCAGATTCTGCGGTTTTCAGCACTATTCTCCAACTCGTGAAAAATTGTCATTTTGTCATAAGCAGGAGATACAGAACTTAATGAATGCAATTCAGAAAGCAAACTTAAGACAGGTCAGCACCCCTTTTGCTAATAAAAGTATTTCTGTCGAAAGGGATTAAAGCAAGCTTTAACTGAACAAAAGTTTCAGCATCTGCTAGGCATCTTTTACCTGGTTTTAGTGAGCACTGGAAACCATCTCCTTCATAGCCCTGGGTGCAGCGGCAAGAGAAGGAGCCTGGAGCATTGTGGCAAGCAGCAGCTGGATGACATCTGTCTTCGAGGCATTCATCAACATCTGCAAAAAGCAAGCATACCGCTTCGTGATTGCAAGATAAGCTTGGGGTGTGTAATGTCTTCAGAGGCACATTGGATGAAACTGAGAGCCAAGTCTGCAGAAACCAGTGATCTCTTCGACGCTTAAGTTAAGCAAGACAAAAGAAAAGGAATTTTAATACTTTAGACAAGAGCACTGTTCGAGATGGGAACCACATAGTGGGTTTATCCTTCCCTTCCTCAACCAGCACAACAAAAGTTCCCTGGGGCAGGCAATTTTTCCTTGCAGAGAGCCAGAAATCAGGTGAATAGTGTTTTCTTCTGCTTCACTCCCACAGACTGTCTCAATGGACGGAAAGTTCTAGTACAGGGATCATACTATGAGGATCCAAAGTGGGGGGGGGGGGGGGGGGGGAGACTCAGGAGTAAGGTCAGGACATATTTTTTCACAGAAAGGGTGTGGATGCATGGAATGCTCTCCAGGACCAGCTGGTGGAGGTTAAAAGTAATGGACTTTAAGAGGGCATGGGATTAAGCACAGAAGAAGCAGAGATAGTAAAAGCATGACCGAGTGGCAGGCGTAATCAAACAATTGAATGAGCGAGTGCTGGGATTTCCACAATTAAATGATAAATAACCGATATGATGTTAAAAGTCCTAGTGGAAATGTGGGCAACCACATAGACAAGTTGTGTCTGGTAGGCTGCGGTGACTGCATTAACTAGCAGCTGGGTGTGACGGGCTAGACGTCCGAGCAGCAATGGAGAGAATCACATAGCTGCCTCGATCTGGCAGGAAAGGCAGAGGACCTAAGAAGCCAGGTGCTCGGGTAATAGCCACACTGCTCTTGGTAGCTATTCAGATTATTGCATAGCTTTGTGGTTAGACATGGGAAAGGGAGTGGGTGCTGGGTGTGAACCAAGGTTGGGGGATCTTGTATTCTGATCTCCCTAAGATGGCAAATACAAAGGAGGAAATGACAAAAACTGTCCTGGTTAAGGAGTTTATATCTTACAAGCCACCAT
The DNA here is from genome assembly GCF_901001135.1 of Rhinatrema bivittatum. Classification (NCBI taxonomy): domain Eukaryota; kingdom Metazoa; phylum Chordata; class Amphibia; order Gymnophiona; family Rhinatrematidae; genus Rhinatrema; species Rhinatrema bivittatum. The sequence goes on along the minus strand of NC_042618.1, from coordinate 72,119,282 downwards.
GCTACATGTCTGGCAGCTAGGATATATCCTTAGCAACATGTGTCCTTTGCGCGCGATTCAGTAATCTAAAATATATCAATTAGGGTCGGCGGTAAAAAGAGGCGCTAGGGACACTAACGCATCCCTAGCGCCTCTTTTTGGACAGGAGCGGCGGCTGTCAGCGGGTTTGACAGCCGCTCAATTTTGCCGGCGTCAGTTCTCGAGCCCGCTGACAGCCACAAGTTCGGAAACCGGACGCCAGCAAAATTGAGCGTCCAGTTTTCAACCCGCGAGCCCGTTTTAAATTTTTTTTTTTTTAACTTTTTTTTAACTTTCGGGACCTCTGACTTAATATCGCCATGATATTAAGTCGGAGGGTGCACTTTCCCGGTGCTGGCAGAAATTAGCGCCTACCTTTGGGTAGGCGCTAATTTCTGAAAGAAAATGTGAGGCTTGGCTGCACATTTTGCGTTCTGAATCCCACGGGAATGACTAATAGGGCCATCAACATGCATTTGCATGTTGCGGGCGCTATTAGTCGCGGGGGGTTGGATGCACATTTTCGACGCGCTATTACCCCTTACTGAATAAGGGGTAAAGCTAGTGCGTTGAAAACGCGCGTCCAAATGCAGGTTAACAGTGCCCTCCACCGGAGCGCACTGTACTGTATCGGCCTGTAAGTGATTAGAAACATCTCAAAAGTGAAATACTGATTGGGAAAGGCCTCAGTGAAAAGGGGGGCAGTTCAGGCTGAAGAGCCAAGAGGGTCTCGATGACCTGCAGATAGACTGGGAGGTCTAGGAGACTAATTGGTAGTACCCGGCTAAGTTGGCTTAAGTCCTATAAGTGCTACTTACCTGGCTAAAGTCAGATAGACGAATATGTCTCAAACAGAGCTACCTATCCTGACAAGCAGCACTTTTCAGACTTATCCAGCTAAACAGCTGCAAAGCCCCTCCTTAGCCGGATAAGCATTGATGCAGCAAGGGGCTCTGGTACCTGGGGGACAATATCTTTATATGGCTTCCCCTGCGCCCCCCCTCCCCCCTTCTCACCACCACCACCCTCCTTGCACAAATGCTTAATGTCACAGAAACAGCAGCCATTTCAAATGACACCCTCGCCTCGCCTTCTACCTGCCTGCGGCTGAAAAAGAATACAAATACATCTCGCTATTATAATGACAATAAAAGACATAAAAGCACATGCAACAGAACATAAATGCTTTGTGCCTATGAAGGTAAAGTGCTGATTTACTGGGTAAGCAGACCCTGGACTGGATTATGAACCAGTGAAGCCTTGGATCTGATAAGTGAGTATTATGACTACAACCTATTTAAATTACCTAATTGCCAAACAGGATCATTTTAAAACAAGCACATGTGCACCCATACACGTGTATTGGCGTGTGAGCGGAGATACGCTGCAATTTTAAATCGTGTGCGCCCTTGAGCGCATATGTTTTAAAATGCACCTCCCACACATAAGTATGCACCTAATCTTAAGAGACTGCTGGAGAAAATGTACTTCTTGTATCTTTCCTAGGACTCTGCGGGCTTTTACATGCATATAAGGGCAGATTTTAAAACACGCTCGTATGAGGGACATTCCCAATTTTTCCAGTTAGTCCACCAGTTTGCCCAGTTAATATCAAGGTCTTTAAGACCCCTCTGGTTCTTCATCCTGCACATCGCCCAATTGACCTGGACTCCTCACCCTGTCCCGTAAGCCCTAAAATGCGAGATCTGCAGGCGCGCTCCTCATCAGGAGCAGCAGTAAAGTTACATGGATAACAAGCTGGCGTGCGCCGCGGTCTCCGGTTTTAAAATCCAAAGATACACGCGTAAGTGTTGGGCCCCACCCCAGAATGCCTGTGCTCCTCCCATGCCCTGCCCCTTTTCCACCCTCTTATTTTTGACGCAAGCACGGGTATATACGCATGTACTCCGCTACTTTTTAAAATCCTCGTTGCTCGTGCATGGCCCGCGTATGTGAGCATGGCCTGCGTATGTGGGCATTTTGTGCAAGCCAGGCCCTGTTTATGCTTCTGTTAGGAGTGCATGTAAATAAACCCTGGTCTGGAATTCTGGACCTGACCTGCAGGGGATGCTGTGGAGGCAATGTCCCTCCTTCAGTCCTTGGGGGAAACGAGTGTGGGCCATTACACAACAGTGACACCTAATGGTCAAAAGCAGGATGCACATACACTTACTTCCCTGGCCACCGACTGCCGCTGAAGTGACTGGGCTAGATGTGGGGGGAAGAGAAAGTGTAATAAAATGGAGGCAAACCCCCAGATTTTGGAGAGCAAAAGATCATGTCCCAGTCCAGCAAAAAGCCCAGAGGAGCAGGGGGAAACTGCAGGGTCCAAAAACTAAGAATTAAGTAAAAAGGTGTTTTTCTTTCTTTCTTTTTTTTTTTTTTTACTAGCTAATGGTTTAAATTTCTAAAATTAAAACAGGTAACCAAAGGAGAGTTATTTTTAAAGGGATTTCAGTGGGGAAATGTTGTGCTTTCCCCGCAGAAGTGGCCCTTTAGAAAACTGTGGAAGCGACATTTATTTCTTTATTTATATTCTGCTTTTGGGCACTTCAAAGCCGATTACATCCGGGTACTGTAGGTTTTCCCCTACCCCCGATGTAATGTTACCCGCGCACATGCTGTACCGCGTGTGCTTTTACATGCACAGGGGAAAGGCGTTCCAGGGGCTTGGGACACACGTGCATGCTTTTAGATTTCCCGAAGCATGCATGCAAATTCTCTCAACAACAAAAAAACTGTGCGCACCAAACGGCAGGTGGAATCGTGTGTGCGAGCGGCTTTTCGGAGATAATTTTTCAGAGTGAACTTGCATGTGTGTAAGTTCATAAACTTATAAATTTATGCAGTCAAATTTCCCAGTTAAAACGTTAAACAGGAAGGCGGGGGGAGGCCGGGCTCTCCCGCACGGGGGGAGCCCCACGCAGGAAGTTGGCAACACTTCACAAGATCAGAATAATTTTGGACCGAAGCCTGGAACCCACAAGCAAGTTCCTGCTGCTGGGCCATAGCCAAGAAGAGGCAAAGTCAGCTCCGGGCCTGACTCCTTCCCACCTCATCCCGCAGCCAGCTTGTATTTAACCCTGAAATGGAAGACTGCTTGCCATTTTAAGATTCTATAGCCCTATTTTTTTTTTTTTTACCTTATATGTATAAGTGGCGACCGAAGCACTATACACGTGCAGAGCCTTTCAGCACAGTTTATTTATTTATTTATTTATTTAGAACTTTTCTATACCGACTTTCCAGTAACAGAATTACTGATCAATTCGGTTTACATTTTGAACAATAACAGTGACAAGTAAATGTCTTACAAAGAACAGGTATAAATAACTTGGAAATAAATATATGGGGTTAATAACAAGAGATATAATATACATTGCCTAAGTAGGCAGAGTTTTGGACTGCCAAGGAGTTGAAGTTGAATTGCATAATTCTTTAGAGAATTCTTTGTGGTTTCAGTTGCCTTGCGGGGGGGCGGGGGGGCTCCAATGAACCCTGCGAGAGAGAAAGGGACCTGGAAATATCTGGCTGGGGCTCGTGCAGGTCTGTTTACAAGAAACCGTCGTGGGTTTACAGAGCATTGCCCCGGGGGTTCTGCGGGGATGACACTGATGGCCTCCTGAGGTGGACGTAAATGCCAACAGATAAGCCACTGAAAACTGGGGGCATGGCCCAAGCAATTAAAAATAATAATTTTATTGCAGGGAAAAGCCTCCCAGGTTCCCATTTCTCTTATATTTAATATGAAAAATGTTCCGTAGGAACACTTTAAATGCTATATTTTTTCCCTGTTGCTATGGCTTCCCTGGTAAAACAGTGTTGTGACTGCCATAAGTTCATTTGAATGCACAGAAATGCAGGCCAATAAATGGAAAAAAAGATTTTAAAAAGAAACTGGCACCTTTTTACTGGACTGACCGTATGCACTTCTTAACCAGCCTAATGCATTTCATGGGCAACTTTCCAAGCCCCTTCCATGGGTAAAACACTGTCCTGCCTGTGGAACTGCCCACCCTCTGTGCGTGTTGCAGTCTGATACTGCAGGAGAGGTAGTGGACCCTTGGGCCGGCCCACCTAGGATGACAGGGTAGGCCGGGAGGCGGAGCCACAGGCTGGCGGTGTTCACCCAGGAACCCCCCAGGAGGAGCCCGTAGGGTCCTGGAACCTTGGGACTTGGGAAATAGGCTGAATGTCCAGTGGCAGGGATGGCCTTAGGCCAGAGCTGTAGCAAAGGAAGTCCAAAGGTATTTGGTTGTCCGAGAGTCGGCTGTACAGGCCGAAGACCAGCTGATGGCAGGACAGCGGGCGGCAGCGGTGACTGTAGCTAACCGGAAACTGAGGCAGAGTCTGTAGTAAGCTGGAACAAGGTCGAGAACAAGCCGGGGTCGGAGGCAGGCAGCAGACAGAAGCGAAGTTGGGAACGAACCAAGGTCAGAGGCAGGCGGCAGGCTGAAGCGAGTCAAAAGCAGTCCAAGGGTCAAAGGCAGGAACAACGAACAGACGAAGCGCAACTCAGAACTACAAGGCAGTAGTGAACCTCATTGAAAGGCAAAGAGAAGGAGTCCGGGCGCCGGTTATATCGGCCTTAGGGCGTGACGTCATCAGCGCAGGCGGGGCCAGACTTCCGGGAGCTGTGCGCACAAAGTGGGCGTCCTCGCTCGCGCGCGAGGCAGCGGAGAGACGGGCAAGCAATGGCGGCCGCCACGTGGAGCAGGCAGCGCCGCCGGGGTTCCAGCCACGCGGAACACGGTGTTTCCAGCGGCGGAGGTAGGCACCGTTCAGTCCTAGCGAAGGGGAAGCGGCGAAGACCGCAACAGTGCGGGTATATTTCCGTGTCTTGTTCTGTGTGGGTATATTTCCGTGTGCTGTTCAGCAATGCGCACAGTTTTACTTGCACTGGAGGTACCCCTGCGGGCAGGCTGAGGTTCAGCGGGGCAACAGATGTGCGCAATTTCATATTTCAAAAAATGGCGCGAGTCGTTACAGCCGAAAAAAGGTTCCCGCAGTGACAGGAGGCACGTGTCCCTAAAGTCGTAATCCAAACAAACCTCGCGGGATAAAAACTCACCCACAGGGCCCACGCTAACACGGGCAGTTTGATTATTGCCCCCCTCCTGACTAGCTGTCGGGGTCTACACCCCCCCTCTTTGATTTTGACCTCATGAAGGGAATGTAGCGTTCAAAGGCTAGTAATAAATTTATTAACTTAGTCCGATAAAAAAAATGTCTCCTTATTTTTGTAAATTTGTTTTATATCTTTCCTGGTAAGTGATTTTATTTATTTATTTATTTATTTATTTATTTATAACTTTTATATACCGGCATTCGTAAAAAAAACGATGTGCGGGTATATTTCAGCGGGGCAACAGTGCGGGTATATTTCCGTGTCTTGTTCTGTGTGGGTATATTTCCGTGTGCTGTTCAGCAATGCGCACAGTTTTACTTGCACTGGAGGTACCCCTGCGGGCAGGCTGAGGTTCAGCGGGGCAACAGATGTGCGCAATTTCATATTTCAAAAAATGGCGCGAGTCGTTACAGCCGAAAAAAGGTTCCCGCAGTGACAGGAGGCACGTGTCCCTAAAGTCGTAATCCAAACAAACCTCGCGGGATAAAAACTCACCCACAGGGCCCACGCTAACACGGGCAGTTTGATTATTGCCCCCCTCCTGACTAGCTGTCGGGGTCTACACCCCCCCTCTTTGATTTTGACCTCATGAAGGGAATGTAGCGTTCAAAGGCTAGTAATAAATTTATTAACTTAGTCCGATAAAAAAAATGTCTCCTTATTTTTGTAAATTTGTTTTATATCTTTCCTGGTAAGTGATTTTATTTATTTATTTATTTATTTATTTATAACTTTTACATACCGGCATTCGTAAAAAAAACATCATGTCGGTTTACAGACAACTGAGAAAGGAAATTACAATGATAGATGGAGGAAGGATAGGAAGTTAAAAGGTGACAACTTTACTGTAGAGCCAACGGGCGCCACAGTTATTAAATGAGATTACATGTGGTTAACCAGGTTGGACATAAATTAATTATATACAAGAGGCGACAGAGTGGGGGGTAGCGCGGGGTGGGGGATGAAGCGCATAGGGGAGGCGGGGTGGGGTAGGAACTGTACAAGGGGGCAGGTGGTGGCGATGGGAAGGAGAGGTGGTGACTGAATATCAGGAAGCCATAAAATGGATGGGGTGGTGAGGGAGGGAGGGTGTGTAGGGGGGCGGGGGGACACTGTACTAGGGAGAGGGAAATAATGAGTGTTGAGGAGAAGTCAAATGCTAGGGTTGAGAGGCATTGGGATAGGCCTGTTTAAATAACCAGGTCTTGATTCCTTTTTTGAATTGATTAAGTGAAGGTTCTAGTCGGAGCTCGGTGGGGAGGGAGTTCCAAAGGGTGGGGCCGGCGATGGAGAAGGCTCTCGCTCTGGTGTTTGTGAGGTGAGCAATTTTGAGTGAAGGGGTGTGGAGGGTGCCCGCAAGGGAGTTTCTGGTAGGACGGTTGGCCTGGTGGAAGTGTGGCATATCTTCGATCCAGGGGGAGTTATTTTTATATAGCGTGTTATGTATGATAGTAAGTGTTTTGTATTGAGAGCGATAGGTGATTGGTAGCCAGTGGAGGTTTTGTAATATGGGAGTAATATGATCAGTCTTTCTTGAGTTTGTAAGGATGCGAGCCATGGCATTTTGTAAGATTTGGAGGGGTTTGATTGTGGAAGCTGGAAGGCCTATTAGCAGTGAGTTGCAATAGTCAAGTTTTGATAGTATAGTGGTTTGCATAACGGTACGGAAGTCATGTGCGTGGAGGAGAGGCTTAAGTTTTTTGAGGGTTTGGAGTTTATAGAAGCCCCCTTTTAGGAGTGATTTGATGTGGGATTTGAAGCTAAGTTGTGTATCTAAGAGAACTCCTAGATCTCTGACAGTGGACGGAGGTGTGAGATTTTGTGAAGTGTTCTGTTGCAGTTGGTGAATGGATAAGCTGGGTTGATTAGTAATAATTAGGATTTCAGTTTTTGAAGTATTGAGTGCAAGGTGTAGGTTGGAAAGGAGGGCGTTGATAGATGTGAGGCATGTCTCCCAGAAGTGCAGGGTTTCGTTGAGGGAGTTTTGGATGGGGATAAGTATTTGTACGTCGTCAGCGTACAAGAAGAATTTTAGTCCCAGTTTGGATAATAAGTGGCAAAGAGGGAGAAGGTAGATGTTAAAGAGGGTGGAGGAAAGGGAGGAGCCCTGGGGTACGCCTTGTGAAAGAGGAATGTGTGTGGATTCGGATTTATCAAGTTTGACTAAGTACTTTCTGTGGTCAAGGTAGGAGGAGAACCATGATAGGGCTGTGTTAGAGATGCCTATCTCTGCTAAGCGTGATATTAAGATTTTGTGGTTCACCGTATCAGAAGCTGCTGAGATATCTAAGAGGGCTAGAATGTATGATTGGCCGTGGTCCATGCCTTTTAGGATGGTGTCTGTTATTGCAAGTAGGAGCTTTTCCGTGCTTCGGTTTTTTGCGAAAGCCGTACTGGGCGGGGTGGAGGATATTGTTATCTTCTAGGAAGTCGGTAAGTTGTGTGTTGACCACTTTCTCCAGAATTTTAGAAATAAAAGGTAGGTTGGAGATGGGCCTGTAGTTTGCTGGATCATTTTGGTCGAGGGTGGGCTTTTTTAGTAGGGGCTTTACGATGGCGAGTTTAAGCGGGTCGGGAACCGTCCCGAAGGTAAGGGAGCAGTTTATGATATCCGCTAACGGTCTTGCTATGACGGAAGGGATAGTGAGGAGGAGTTTAGATGGGATGTTGTCGGCGATGTGGGTGGCTGGCCGCATCTTTTTTAGGATGGCGTTGACTTCCATCGTAGTGGTGAGATCAAGGGATGTGAGGTTAATGTTGTTGGTGGTGGGTGGGAGGTCGATGTGAGTGGGTTTGGGGGGGAGACGATTGAGAATGTTGGTGATTTTGTTTTTAAAGTGATCTGCTAGTTTATTGCATTTCTCTATGCTATTATCTTCCTGGGGGGAAGGAGTGGTGGACTTTGTGAGTTCTGCTACATAGGAGAATAGGGCGGTAGGGTTGAATTTGTAGCTGTGAATTTTTGCTGCATAGAAGTCACGTTTGGCGTGGAGTGTTGCTTGTCGGTATAGGTGTAGGGTGTGTTTGTAGGCTACTTTGAGTGTGGGGGTGGGTTGTTTTCGCCAGGAGCGTTTTTTGGCTCTAAGGTCTTGTTTTAATTTTTTGAGTTCACAGGTGTACCATGGTTTTCTTTCTGTTTGGTTGGGGTTTATTACTTTGTGGATGGTGGGGCAGATGTTGTTGGCTATGTCAGCAGTAAGCTTATCCCATGACAGGAGAGCATTATCTGGGTTGGTGAGGTCGAGGTTTTCACTTACGTTATTGAAGGCTTGGGAGAGTTCTTCTGAGGAGCATGGTCTATGGTAGGAAATTGTCTTTTTGTGTGATTTGGTGTTGGAGGCATTTATGTTGGTGTTGATATTGAGCTGGGCGTTGATGAGGCAATGGTCGGACCAGGGGATGGGTGTGGTGATTGGTGCATGGGGTGTAGAGAAGCTAGTATTAGCAAAAAGGAGGTCGAGTGTGTGCCCAGCTTTGTGCGTGGGATTGGTGATGAGCTGTTTAAAGCCCAGGGCTTTGAGAGAGACAAGTAGGGTTTCGCAGGATGTGGTGAGGGGGTGGATGTCTACGTGGAGGTTGAAATCTCCGAGTATTACTGCTGGGGTGTCTGGCTTTATATTGTTAGTAATGTATTCAATGAGGGGGGACGGGTCCTGTTCCAGAATGCCGGGGGGGGCGTAGATGAGGCAGACCTGCAGGGTTTTAGATTTAAAGAGCCCAATCTCGAGTCTCGGGGGGGAGGGGGAGTTGGTCTGTAGTTTGAGGTGCAGGTATTTCTTGGCGGCAAGGAGAATGCCACCTCCTCTTTTATTTTTGGGCCTAGGGATGGAGAAGATGTCGTATGTCTGTGTTGGGAGTTGGTTGATGAAGACCTGGTCTGAGTTCTTTAGCCATGATTCAGTAATGGCACAGATATCAGGGCTGGTGTCTGTGAGTAGGTCTTGTAGGATTGGTGCTTTCTTTATGATTGATTGGGCGTTGCAGAGGGTGATGGCTAGGGTGGCCAGACCCAATAGTTGTGTGAGGGGTGTGATCATGATGGGCACTAGTGATTTATGTTGTGTGAGGGTGTGATTGTGTGTTGGGTGGACAATCCTTCGCATGGGGTAGTGTATGATGGGTATAGTGGGGAGACACATTTCAGGAGGGGGGAGGTGGGTCGTTGAAAGGGTAGAGGGTGCTTGTGCTATGGGTAGCGGTTAAGATTCAAGCTCCTTTCAGTGGTCTGATAAGGAGGAGATGTAAGGCGATGGATAGGGTACTATCGTGGCAGGATGTGGTTAGCGTTTTCTGAAAGAATAAAGTACAGATGGATTATGGTAAGTTACAGCGTACGTTTCTCTACACATAGGGAAGGGTTAAGTGACTTATGAGGGTTCACATTGGTTTCAAAATAACCAATTAGGTTACTTGCTGTTAGGAGGATAATGGACGAACCAGCTATTATCATAGTCATGTGAGAAGTTGGTGGAAACCATCAAACATTTAGAGGAAGGATCCCTCAATACGGGAAAGGAATTTTTGTTTAGCCTGGTGTTGCTTGGGCTGGTCATCCGGGAGTTTCACTGTTCAAAAGATGAGTCTTTTGCGGCTCATCTTGTGATTCCCATTCAATTCCTACTGCTTCCCTACTCTGGGGCGAGGAAGGCAAGGTGGGCAGCCCTAGGGGAGGGTCCAGGGGGTGGAGGGGCAGTGCCTGGTGGAAAGGGGAAGCCCAGCCTGGGTGGCTCCCTTTTCGGGCAGGCACCGTCGGCGCGGCTTCTGGCGGGAGCGACCTCCCCCCCCCCCCGCACTTAGGAGGATCGAGCAGGCGGCTCGGACTAGGCAAGCGGCCTAACAGATCCAGCGCAGTCCCTCGACACTTCAACGGCCAAGAGGGAGGAAGAGGGGAATGCTGAGGCGCTTAGACCAAACGACCCCGACTTCCACGGTCGGGTCGCCGGCAATGACGCTATGGCTTTAACGGCCAGGTGTAAGCGGCAGCTGCCCGGCGTCTACGGCCGGGGGTGCGCGCGCGCCTCAGCGGTCTTACATGCTTGGTACTTAGAAGCGGGGGGTGTTCGCTGGTCACATAAAGTTAGTTAATAAATTGTTATGTTGTTTTAATATTTATGTTAATGTTGTTGTTGTGTTATTTATTGCTGGTGAATCGTATTGATGGGCTGCGGCCATAACAATAAACTTTTATCTGAAGAAGTTGTGTGAGTCTGCAATAGATTGGGAAGGGTGGTTGGGGGTTAGACGCAGCCTTTCCACTGCCCACATTGTGGTGTTATCACAGAGAAAGGGAATATCAAAGCAGAAACATGGGGAAAAAAAAAAGCAAAGCAATTAGGAATCGGGCCAGTCGGAGGATGTTACATGGACCATGTACATCAGCACGGCAAGTTAGATGGCTGTGAGGTTACTGTCAGCATTCATGAAATCCACAGTTGTAAAAAGAATATTTCAAAAGAATCTAAATAAAATCCTTTTCAATTCAAGATCAAACAAAATGTGTGAGGGGGCTGGGTTCCTTCCCAATGCTGGAGGAAGCATTCTTGACACAGGTTGAGATGCTCCCTCTGGCTTGTATTTAGCATTACAAAAGCTGTGTTTTCAAGGCCCCTCCATTAATGCAACAAAAACATTGTGAAACCTGCAAGGTTTATGGGACTGGCTTGGCTGCTGGAGACAGCAATCTGCTCCACCATCAAGAGGGAGCTCCCAGCCCATCCCTCAGCAGGCGTGGTCGAGCCTGGGGGCGCAGCAGCCTGCCTGGCTACTGAGAAAAGCACTGCCCGGTCCCTCCCTCTAGCCACTCTGCAATCTGCCACAGAACCCTAACTTCCTACATGGGCTTCTGCGCAGAAAAATGGCCAGGGTGTAGTCGGGAACACTACCAGCCAGTCTGAAACAAGGAAGCAGGAGCTCAAGGGAAAGGGGAATCCATTCATTTGAATTAGTGCATCATCGCTGCCTCTCCCAGAGCCCAGCCACCAGGGTTTTCCCTACCGCGAAATCCTGTCACAGGAAACAGCCCCGGCAAATGGAAGAACATGCTCACTGCTGAGGGCTGGGAGGGAGGTGCCAAAATGAGAGCAAAGCCTTTTGTGAGTGACCGGCAGCAAGCTCCAGCTGTTAGTGCCATGTTACAAGCAGATGCACATTTTAACCCTCCTGGCTGTTCCCACCGTTATCTTGCTTACAAGGCAGTTTTCTCATAAACCCATTCATAAAGTTGCTGTTGGCGACAGCAGCGTGAAGTTCTGATCCCGTTTTCCTTAATGCGGAAAACGTTGTGTGATGGTCATGAGAAGGGCTACCCCCCTGGGCTAACATTTTATTTTTTTTGCTTCTGGGCAGGGGCTCTTGTGAGGGGTGGACGAGGGTAGCAACTGCCCTTGGCGCCATGCCACCCTTTTGAGTCAGTCTGCAAGGCTGGAGAAGAAAGGGGGGGGGGGGGGAAGGGGGACGTGGAAAATAACCTTCAGCCAGGCCTCCAATTTGTCCAGCAACTGCCCTGCTTCTAGGTACTACAGGGCATGGATGAAATAGACACTGAAACCGGGAGCAGCGCACCACAGAGCAAAAGGAGTTCATCCACCAAAAAGCACTCCCAGAAACCTTTCACTTATCCTCGGCAACAAGCACATTTCTGGTCCAGTGGCATCCAGAATTTTGCTTTACGAGAGTCAGCTCCATTTACAGTTTCTTTAGTTGTATACAAGTTAGAAACTGAAACCTTTCCGCTTCTGGCATCCCTGGGGCTCCTTGTTTGGCTGTTCCTTACAGAACGCTCTCTTGTCAAAGTGCTCTCTTAACTGCTCATTTACGAGTTACAGCTGGAGGAGAAGGGGTGCCCCATAAAATAAATACAGATACAGAAGATGGAAACAGCCCTGAAAGGAAAAGCTAAGCCAGGAGAGGAAAAGAACCAAATAAGGAAGCCCCAGAGATTCCATTTTTTCCCACTCCCTATTCCAGGCCTGGCCAGCTTCAGACCTCGAAAGCCGCACGCTTGCACAGAATGGGCAAAATGAATATGCACGAGATAGATTTGCATGCACTTTCTCCAGTGCAGTCAAATATAATCTCAAGCATATCCATTATGGATAGCCAGAAAACCAGAGCTGCTTGTGGCTCATGAGGACAGGGGTTGGTCACCTCTGCACTATTCTTTCGGGAGCAATTCAGGTTTACGTGGTTCTCCATTACCAGGCGCTGCCATAAATTTACCCATATAATTAACAGCTAGGGGCTTCAATTTTATAATAAGAAAAGAAATTCGCACAGAAGGTTCAGCAGTTGGAAATCACATTCTGCAGACGGTGATTTTGATTTTAGGGGCGTTTTCTTCTCTAGGTTGACACTGCATTTTCCATTTCCACTTGGGAGAGGAGCTCTGAAGGAGAGTGGAAGGCTGAGGACAGAACTGGTGCTCGCACTCAGAAGCCCACCAGTAAGACTTAAGACGAGGGCTGAATTTTAAGGTGGCCCAACAGCAAAATGCAGATGTAACTTTCAGACCAAAATTGGACAAAAAAAATAAAAATAAGGCAAAAATCCTGCAAATCAATTTACTTGCACAATTTGGAAATAGTCTATCTTTTATCCAAGGATTTAATTCCCTACAACTTCTGGAAGCAAAATATATATATATATATATGCCGCAGAAAAAAAAAATAATGCAAACACGACTGTACAAAAGTGCTGGGGAACTTTTGCCCAAAGACTTAAATTTGAGCAGAAGCCTCAAAGCTCATATTTGCTTGCACAATTTTTTCTGTTGAATATTCTTCCTTCCTGAAATAGTAGGAAATGAAATCTTTGGGCCAAAGATGCACCATTACAAATATGTACCAACAGACTGATGGTCAGGCTCTATGCATTATTTTGGCCCCCACCTTTGCTTGAAACCTAAATCTGATCCTAAGACTTAGCCCTATGACAGCATTTGTGAGTGCCCTTCTCATTGCATGAACTCAGTGCCTGCAGCCTGCAGCCCTGGAGTCAGATTCCGTCAGCTTGGAGCCTGGGTTCATCTCAGGCTCTTACTGACTCACTTATTCAGCAAACCATCGCAAAACTAGTATAAAGACCCACTTCCAGAGAAGATAACTAGAGCAGCAGCCCATGCAGACCTGCCCTTTACTCACCGGTGCAATTCTGGCCATCGCCCACATATCCCGGGAGGCAGACACATCTGTAGGAGCCGCCTGCCTGGGGAATGCATCGCGCCAGCTCAGCCGCAGCACAGCTGTGGCTGCCATCATCACACGGGTTCCGCGCTGGGGATATTGCTAGAAAGGCAAACACATTGGCAAAGTAAGCCCAGATGTGGCAATAGGTTAACCGGAGCTCCATTATGAATTCTCTCTTTCATGGAAGTCAGTTACCCAGTTAGGGCTGGGTTTTTGTATACAAAGGTTTTATCAATTAGGCTAATGTCGTCAGTGTGCACAACTGTCTAAGGGGAAACAGGCTGGGTAATTACAGCCTTCAGCCCTTCAACTATGGCGTGTCTTACTAAAGTTTCCAATGAAAAGCTGCACAGCAAAACGGTGCCTGGTGTTATTCTATTTAAAGTGTGATAAACCACCAAACAAATAGGTTCTGAAGTTTTCCACTCCGGGAATTTTGGAGGGGGGGGGGGGTGCTCCTGATTTCCGTGCAGTTAATAGAACATTCCTGGTTTTGTGGCTTAGCAGCAGCGCAGTGAGAGTTCACGTCTCCAGTCTGGCAGTACTAGCGAGACACTCAGGCTGTGGAGGAAAGGCAGGCAGGGAAGAGAGGCGGGAGGATTGCCCACTTTAATGGTGACACTTGCTGTCACACTCGGGACGATGCAGACTTCCAGCTTGGAAACGAGTTCCCTTTCGGCCCTCAAGCAGCAAAATGGGCCTAGGGCACTGGAACTGGGACAAATGGTGATGGGGGGGGGGGGGGGGAGGGGTCCAGAAAATGGGAGGTGAACTTGAAAACAAACAAACAAACAAAAAAAACACTACCAAAGAACACCAGTTTAAAAAAAAAAGGAACGGATGTGGTTATGTGAAGGAAGGATGCCCAAAACAGTTTCAGTGCCTGCCAGGAGGCAAAACTAGCCAAAGAGTAGCGGTGCTTGGCACTTACGGACACAGGTGCGGCCGTCTGCTGCAAACTGGAATTCAGGCTGACATTCGCATCGGTAACTTCCCGGCAGGTTCACGCAGACCGAGTGCCGGCCACACCTGCTGAAGCCCATCCCGCATTCATCGATGTCTGCAACCAAGCCAGCGTTAGTTAAAGGGATTCCCACGGCCTAGTGCTCTACCGCTCAAACCAGCGACTTTCAAGCGAACCGGCTTAGCACATGTTCTGAATGTCTGAAAAAGCCTCTTTGGCCGGGCGGTGAACACGTTCAGTTAATGAAAGACCGCTGTGTGAGCTGCAGAGGTTTGTTGTTTTTTTTTTCTAAAAGGTTTCTAGCTCCACGGGCAGATGATAGCTGCTAACTTTTTTTAAAAGGTGCATGCAGAGTCATCTTTAAAGCAGACACAACGTTCCATTTTTTTCTCAAGACAAGCAATACAATTATATTTTCCAGTAGGTAGTGTCATACTTTCCAGCTACAACTCCTGCTCCCCTTTAGAATAAGGAACCACTGCTTAAAAGCAACACACTGCTTTTCTTGGCAATTTGCCGACCTTCTTAAGACCAGACTAGAAAGCGTGCAGGGAACATTTCACGAACATACATGGCCTACTTTGCAGAATTAAAAGTGACTCGGTAAGAACAAACCGATCCGGGGCTTACCTACACAATCTCTTCCATCCCCCTGAAATCCAGTGGCGCACTCACAGGTGTAATCCAGTGCTGGTCCTGGCTGACAGCGAGCACTCGTATCACATGCATGGGTGCCATCATAACATGGATTCATTGCTGGACGCTCCGGATGGGTAGGATCTGAACAGACATATTTAATATGCAATGGAGTCAGTGAAAAGGAGGCCAGAGAGAGACGGGTGGACAGTTGCTGAGACTGTACAGCCACACTTTGTACAAGCAAGCCAAGATGCACACTGAGAACAGCCCCTTCGTGCTAGCCACCGAGTCATTATAAAGCTTGTTAGAACTGCCTCTGCCGTACAGTATAGGCTTTGTACCAGATTTTATATTTCATTTTATTTGGCTGCCTCTGTTCAGTTTAATGTTTATCCCTCCATAAAACCACTACTTTTCTTAGCTCTTCTGGTAAGGTGCCTCTCTAGCAGATTATCTCCATTAATGCCTCTGCACAGACTCCTGGACTCTGCCTCATACCTTCACAAATATTTTTTTGTTAAAACCAGTTTTACATGGATTTACATTTTATTTATGAAAAGTGACATACGTAACAGGATTTCTCAGAAAAGATCACAACTGAGACTGGAATGAAGACGTAAAGACAGGTTGATGCTTGGAAGTCAGCTCTTTCCACATTTGACTTTCGCATGCTTCTGAAGAAAAAGCAACTGACCCATTATTTACAAGGGATTTTTTTTTTTTTTTTTTTTTAAATAATTCTCCAAGCAGAGACTGTAACCTAAACAAACTTACCGCTGAGAGGGCCATTTTATACAGTAAGTGTGTGGATAGGGATGAAGTCTGTGCGTCACTTGCACACGCATATTTTACACCCCGCCCCCCACACACACGTTTTCAAAGTGAAAATATGCCCACGAGTTCGCTTTAAGACGGCTCGGGCAATTGGCCCTTGACGTGCAGGTTACCGGACAGAAAGTCACGCCTGCTCTTCGCAGGATGTAGAGTGTGGGGATAGCTTGCCTTGTATGCTTTCCGAAATCAGAAAATATTTGCATGTAAAGTCTCAACTCCACCCCCAGCTCCTCCCCTCGGAGCCCGGGCGAAACTGGGTCATGAGTGTCTTTTTATGGTCATCGCGCCCGGGCCAGTTTTAGAAGACCCACTTACGCTCATAAAAGCAGGTTCTGTGCGTGGAAAGGGCTTTGAAAATGACCCCCTAAAAGTCTGGTCACATACATTTGACATACCGGGACCTCTTGGCTGAAAGGTAATACAGCCCCAGCATGATCTACTGACCAGTCACTAGTTTGCTTGAATTCGCAATTGCCCTCTCTTTTCTATTCCCTGGATTCCCACCACCTCAGTCTTGAAGTGTCACGACCTAAGGAAATATTTCTTCACGGGGAGGGTGGTGGATGCCTGGAATGCCCTTCCGGAGGAGGTGGTGAGGACAAAAAAAAACAGTAAACAAATTCAAAAGGGCATGGGATAAACACTGCCACTCCCTAAAGACGAGAGAGGCTGGAAATGAAGAAAAGGGTGCATGGGGGTAACCTGCACAGAGCGGCAGTTACTACTTTCAATTAGCCTTGGATTGTGATGCATCTGCAACATCACTCTCTGCTTCGATGGCAGGGGGAAAAAGGGGAATTTGATTCGGAAGACAGCCAATGCTGGGCCCCACCTTTTACGGTCCGGGACACTGATATACAGACATTAGGGATAAAGCGCGCGACTGCTTCTTCGGCCAAGTCCAAAAGCAAAGCATGTTCAAGTAGCATTGTCTGAATTATCAAGAAGGCTGCTCACCCCATAAAAATGTTGCTAGCAGTAATTTTGTTATGGGTTTGACAGCTGTTTGATTTTAACTGTAAATATTACTACTCTTAACATAAGGCTTGGGGGTATCCTGCACGGAGCAGCAGTTACTACCCTTAACAGAAACATGGGGGTAACCTGCATGGAGCGGCAGTTACTACCCTTAACAGAAACATGGGGGTAACCTGCACGGAGAAGCAGTTACTACCCTTAACAGAAACAAGGGGGTAACCTGCACGGAGAAGCAGGCTACCCTTAACAGAAACATGGGAGTAAACTGCACGGTGCAGCAGTTACTACCCTTAACAGAAACATGGGAGTAAACTGCACGGTGCAGCAGTTACTACCCTTAACAGAAACATGGGGGTAACCTGCATGGAGCGGCAGTTACTACCCTTAACAGAAACATGGGGGTAACCTGCACGAAGAAGCAGTTACTACCCTTAACAGAAACATGGGGGTAACCTGCATGGAGAAGCAGTTACTACTCTTAACAGAAACATGGGGGTAACCTGCAAGGAGAAGCAGTTACTACCCTTAACAGAAACATGGGGGTAACCTGCAAGGAGAAGCAGTTACTACCCTTAACAGAAACATGGGGGTAACCTGCATGGTGCAGCAGTTACTACCCTTAACAGAAACATGGGGGTAACCTGCACAATGCAGCAGTTACTACCCTTAACAGAAACATGGGGATAACCTGCACGGTGCAGCAGTTACTACCCTTAACACAAACATGGGGTAACCTGCACGGAGCGGCAGTTACTATCATAGGAAACTTGCTGGGCAGATTGGATGGACCATTTGGCCTTTTTCTGCCGTCATTACTATGTTACTAAAGATGTGCTTCCTCCAGCTGAATTATCTCACTGTGCCAAATTCACTTTACAGTTGTTTCTATTTAACTTCTTTAGATCAGCTACCTGCAGCCTGCCTTCTGTTCTTCTCCCAGGCAACAACGTACATTTCATCTGATTTATTTTCATCTTCTTGGTCCCCCCTCCTTCCATTCCCTTGATCTAACAAACCCGAAAATCTATTTTGTATCCTTTGTAGAAGAAATAGTCTTTATTCCCCCCATTTTTCTAAAAGTTATACAGCATGGGCTGGTGGGCGAATGCTCTGATCCTTATTTTAAAAGACCAGAAAAAGATTCTGATTCTGATTTAGTCAGCCTGGAAACAACTGCCAGCTTTCAACCATCAAAGTTCCAAATGCTTAGAGATGCTGCTTAATGTCTACGCTGGTGGGGTTTATGCACAGGTGACTTTTATTGCAATTCTTAGAAAAATACAGAAACATAAAATATAAGAGCGAATAAGGACTCCGCTCATCTACCCAGTTTACTTCCTGCTACAGTGCCATAGACCTCAATTGCCTTCTGACTTTCACTGCAATCAATGATCCTTTGTACTTGTCCCGTGCTGTCCTGAACTGTTACTGTTTTTGCCTTGATCATTTCCACTGGGCGGTTGTTCCACGCATCCACCACCCTTTCTGTGAAGAAATACTTTCTGAGGTTACTCCTGAGTCTGGTCCTTGGAAGCCTCAAAAACGTTTTACTCAAGAAAAGCAAGGTTTGCTTATACCGGCCCAGGAGGCAAACTACTGCTTTGTAAAACATTTCTAGAGGCCTCTGATTAAATCATCCACTGAACTCCATGCAAGTGACATAAAATAAATGTTATCCAACACATATTGAATACAGAGTAGCTACCAAAGCACACACTATATATATTGTATAAGGGAGTTTCGAATGCTATCCTGCTGCCGAAGGGCTAAAATCTGGACATTTCTTAACATTTTAACCCTCTCTCTTTTTTCCGTACAGTACCTCAAAAATCTGTAATGCCTAGAACAAAATTTGGGACAGTTGGCAATTCTACCTGGAATTCAGAAAAGTTTAAAATGAAAGCTGAACAAAAATCATCTAATTACATAAAGAAACACAGGGTTTTGTTGTTGTTGTTATTTTTGCACAGAACTGATGAAGGGAATACAATTTTTGAAAGCTGGTCCCAAATGCATTAAGCTATTCTAATAAAAAAAAAGTATTGCCTACAGCTTGTTTGTTGACCTTGATTTCTACATATCCAAATGGACTAACAGACAGCGGACTACTTTATTCAATGTTATAGAAAAACAAGATAGTTCTTTGACTTGAGATTTTATAAAAAGGATAACAATTACCAAAAAGAAAACAAATATAAAAAGAGTAAATTGGAAAATTATTGTACGAAAACTAAGGGGTCAATTTTCAAAGGGTTTAGACTCCTAACATTTGGAGCTAGGATTCTAGAAGGTCAATATTCAAAAGCCATTTAGATGTATAACTGAAAGTTATCCATTTAAATGGCTACCCAGCTATATTCAAACCCATATGTGGCTAAATTCTAGCTGCATAATGACTTAATTGGCAAGTATTTAGGGGGCGGGCGAGAGGCGTTTCCAGGCAGAGGTAGACACATAAGTTATGCAGCTAACTCTGATATTCGGAGTTATCCAGCTAACTCTGGTCGCACCATAGAGCTGTCCTAAAGTTGGCTGGATATACTTATCCAGTTAACTTTAAGACATCCTCATTAAGTTAGCCGGATAGCTATATCTGGCTAAGTTAACTAGCCGCTCCGCAGCGGAATATCGGTCCCTAGGTGCCTAACTAAGGGCCCTGATTTACTAAGACATTTCTGTGCTCAGCTCTTTTTGAATATCGGTCCCTAAATCAGATGGTATGGCTTGATATTGTGAATAAGATGCAAAGAAGTCACATGAAGACCCGAGTTTTGAATTTTAAATATACGGACTTCGACAAAATGGGGATGTACCTGGAGGAAGAACTAGAAGACTGGGAGAAAATGGGCGAGGTGGAACAACAGTGGGCTAAATTAAAAGGAGTTATTACAAAGGCAACAAATCTATAAGTTAGAAAAGTAAACAAAAGTTCAAGGAAAAAGAAACCAATTTGGTTCTCAAAGGAGGTGGCTGCAAAAAGATCAGCATTCAGGAAGTATAAAGAATCCCAAAAAGAGGAACACAGGGAACAATTACTGGTGAAAATGAGGGAGACGAAGAAAGAAATCAGAAAAGAAAAGGTCAAGTGGAAGAAAGGATTGCCTAAGAGATAAAGAGATTGCCTAAGAGATAAAGAGAGGTAACAAAACATTTTTCAGTTATCTAAGAGAAAGAAGGAAAGCCTGAAGTGGTAGAGTGAAACTGAAAGGTGACGAGGAGCAATGTGCCGAGACAAACAAGGAAATGACAGAAATATTAAACAAATACTTCAGTTCGGTATTCACTAAAGAAGACCCTGGAGAAGGACCATTGCTGGTTGGCAAGACCGTAGAAGGGAATGGGGTAGACACAGCTCCTTTTATAGAAGAGAATGTATGGGAAGAGCTAGGAAAACTGAATGTGGACAAGTTTATGGGGCCGGATGAGGTACATCCCAGGATACTACGAGAACTGAGATATCCTGGAAATGGGAGTGGTGCTGCGAGATTGGAGAAGAGCAGTTGTGGTCCTGTTTCCTAAGAGTGGGAGCAGAGAGGAGGCTGGAAACTACAGGCCAGTTACCTTCACCTCGGTGGTGGGAAAATTAATGGAAACGCTGCTGAAAGAAAGGATACTGAACTATCTACAATCTGGTAAGTTGCTGAACCCGAGGCAGCATGGATTCACCAGGGGAAGGACCTGTCAGACAAATCTGATTGATTTTTTTGATTGGGTGACTAGAGAATTGGATCGAGGAAGAGCACTCGATGTCATCTATTTGGATTTCAGCAAAGCGTTTGATACCGTTCCACATAGAAGGCTTGTGAACAAAATGAGAAGCTTTGGAGTGAGCACCAAGGTGGTGGAGTAGATTACAAACTGGTTGACTGATATGGGACAGCGGGTAATGAGAAATGGAACCTACTCTGAAGACAGAGCCGTGTTAAGTGGAGTACCACAGGGATCAGTATTAGAGATGAACTTCGTTATTCTGGCTTGGGTCGGGTTTCAGTTTGGGCGCTTCATGGGAAAGCTCGTTTTCCCACAGATCGTTTTTTGCAAAAACAAAGCTGGAACCCGAACCCAAAACCAGAAAAACAAATTAAATTTAAAAAAAATCCGAATGGGAAAAAAACCCACCCTAACCCTTCACATTTACTGTATTACAACCCCCCCACCATCCCGATCCCTCCCCAAGACTTACTAAAAGCCCTGGTGGTCCAGCGGGGTCCCTCGAGCGATCTCTCCCTCTGGGCCGTCGGGCCTGCTATGAATCAAAATGGTGCCGATGGCCCTTTGCCCTTACGATGTCACAGGGGCTACCAGTGCCATTGGTCAGCCCCTGTCACATGGTAGGAGCAATGGACGGCCGGTGCCATCTTGTGCTCCTACCATGTGACAGGGGCCGACCAATGGCACCAGTAGCCCCTGTGACATCGTAAGGGCAAAGGGCCATCAACACCATTTTGATTCATAGCAGGCCCAACAGCCCAACGGCCCGGAGGGAGAGATCGCTCGCGGGACCCCGCTGGACCACTAGGGCTTTTAGTAAGTCTTGGGGAGGGATCGGGATAGTGGGAGGGTTGTAATACAGTAAATGTGAAGGGTTGGGGTGGGATTTTTTTGTTTTTTTTACATAAATATGCTCCTCCCCCCCTGCACAAACCCGAAAAACAAATCTGTTTCGTGGTTCGCGTCCCCAAACCACGACGAATTAGGCAATTTCGTTGAAATTGCCTAATTTGTGATAAACGAATGCACATCTCTAATCGGTATTGGGACTGGTTCTGTTCAATATCTTTGTGAGCGA
The DNA here is from genome assembly GCF_901001135.1 of Rhinatrema bivittatum. Taxonomy (NCBI): domain Eukaryota; kingdom Metazoa; phylum Chordata; class Amphibia; order Gymnophiona; family Rhinatrematidae; genus Rhinatrema; species Rhinatrema bivittatum. The sequence goes on along the minus strand of NC_042618.1, from coordinate 72,097,749 downwards.
CATTGTGGAAGGGATAGAAGGTTAAGTTTATCTATTTGCAGATGATACCAAAATCTGCAACAGAGTGGACAGGCTGGAAGGAGTAGAGAGAATGAAAAGTGATTTACGAAGGCTTGAAGAGTGGTCAAAGATCTGGCAGCTGGGATTCAATGTCCCCGAAAACACCTCTGCCACAGCCGCCACCTCACCCTGCCTCCAGAGTCAAACATCAGATTGGGCAGCGATAAACCAAACTCCTGCCGATCCCCAACCCCGGGCAGCAGGAGTCGCGTTTATCCTGCTGCTGCTTGGCCCCTGCTTAAAGTGGAAGAGAGACCTGGGGGGGTTGCCCATAGTTCCTGTGTCATTTTAGAAATTTCGCAGGAGTTTAAGGTTATTGGCATACTAAACTTGTTTCTTAAAAGGTTGATTTGAGTATTTTCATTCCTGCTGTAAGGTAGGTTGGAAAAAATAATCTAAAAAATATGTTCTGTAGCCTGGGCCATTCTCTGCTTATCATGCACCGATATAGGATGTGAAGTGAGGATAGAAACGACAAGAGAGAGAGAGAGGGAGGGAGGGAGCGTGAGAGAGCAAGAGAGAGAGAGAGAGAGGGAGGGAGGGAGAGAGAGCGAGCGAGAGAGAGGGAGAGAGGGAGAGAGAGAGAGAGAGAGAGAGAGGGAGGGAGGGAGAGAACAAGAGAGAGAAAGGGAGAGAGTGGGAGAGAGAGGGAGGGAGAGAGAGAGAAAGAATACATCTGTGCCTAATGCATGGTAAGCCACATTTGGAAACAGCATGACAAATTTAAAAAGTGTTAAAGTCAATCAGGAAGAGAGAAAAGATCAAAAAGAAACATGAATACTATTTGCGGATCATATCGGAAAGCCTTATTTTAAGGCAGCTATGTAGGAGATTTGCTCTTGGTAACCCCCGATGTGTGTTCTTGCAATTTTCAGCCTTTGCAGGGCCCTGCTCGATCTCCTCAGTGGCAACACACGTCCCTAACCCTGGGCAGCAGGAGTCGGGTTTATCCCAATCTCATCTCCTGCTGCCGTTGGGGCAAGTTACTTCTCAGATTTCCCAGCCGCGGGTGGGGGTCATCTGTCGAGGCGATCTCTTTTCCTGCAGGTTGCCGAAGTGCAGGAAACGCCGCTCTCCTTTTTTCTAAAGCAGATTCCAACAAGTCCTCGAGGGACGACCTGCAGTTTCCGGTTGAGCTCTCATAGTGCAGCGGTCATGAGAAGCTTCCCGCCTGGGTTTGGGAGCCTGGTGCGAAATTTTGAAAGGGAAGTGACACTGTATTGCCACTGAAAGGCTCAGGCAGTGGTGTGTGTGGGTGACTGCTTGCCTTGGTACATGGGTGACTGCTTGTGTGTGTGTGTGTGTGTGTGTGTTGGAGAGGGGTGAGAGCCTGTGTATGTGTATGACAGGGTGGTGGTGTGTGCGTGTGTGTGTATGAGAGGGTGGTAGGGTGTATGTGTGTGTGTGTATGAGAGGGTGGTGGTGTGTGTGTATGTGTGTCAGAGGATTGTGTCTGTGTGTGTGTGTATGAGAGGGTGGTAGGGTGTGTAGGTGTATGAGAGGGTGGCGGGATGTGTGTGTGTGTATGTATATATGAGGGGGGTTTTTATTTGTGTATATGATTATGTATGAGTGTGTCTATGAGAGAGAGTGCCTGCGCACATATGTGTGCATGTGTGAGAGAACCTGTATAATATGTGTGTGAGAGAGGTTAAAGTTTGTGTACCCTACTCCAATCTATGACAATCTCAGGAGGACTGGAAATTTAAAGTTCCCAGTTATGGAGAGTGGGAGATTTTTTTTTATCCTTGTTTATTTTAATTATTGGATGTGAAACAGCTGCTGTTTTGAAATATTTTATTAGTGTTTGGTAATATTTTAAACATTTTTATATGAGTTTTTAATGGGCTGAATTTATCAGTAGATTTGACATTCTTTTTATTTATTTATTTAGAACTTTTTTATACCGACATTCATAGACATATCACATCGGTTTACAGATCAACGGGAATAAACCAAAAGATGAGAAATTGATTTATAAAGTTACAATTAACAAATTAACAACAATTTTTATTGGTATGTTTTATATTTTTTTATTGTGTTTGTATTGCTTACAGAGTTTGGCTTCTTGTGATTTCCAGTTCAATTTTTGTCTGCACATTTCAATTTATATTTTATGATCTCTTTATTCAGTATTTGGTGAGAGTTTATCTGAGTTCTGCTTGTGTGACTGAGGCTTTAGCATGTAGTTTCTGTGTAGGGATTTACAACAACCTGGCTTTAATCTGTTTTCCTAATAAGAGGTGTTTAGGGCCTGATGTAATATTTGCAGTATGGCTTTTTCATAAGTTGAGTATTGGTAATTATGATATGGAAGGCTTACTACAGAAAGCCAGTATATTACTGGCTTTCTGTGGGCTACATCCGCACCCAGTGCACTTTACCATAGGCTTAATACCATATGGGATCCAGTGAACCGCCTTGATTACTATGAGAAAGGTAGTTTATTAAGCCTATTAAACTATTATTATTGAAAGTATGTGTTTTTGCAGTGTATGCCTGTATTATATATATGTTGTTATAAGTGATATTTTTGCTTCAGAAGATTGCACTTTGAATGTCTATTTTCCACTTGCAATCTGCCCTTTTAGGTTGTGGAAGTTAATACATTTTAAAATGGAAAAGAATGCACACGTTTTAATTATGTGGGGAGGGGAGGGAAGGGGGAATGAAAGGCTGTAAGGTTTGTCTAGGGCATGTAATACCCTTGTATCAGCCCTAAGAGAGACTGTGTGATACACACAGACTCCCACCATTCACCAACCTCTCACACCTCCAGGGGGCAGATCCTGGAGAAGGGTGGGAAGTAGGCAAGAGGGAATGGAGGAGGCCTATTTCTAGACTCAGGAAGTGGGGCGGCCAAAGGCCTAAGGCTGCCCCGCCCCATTAAACATTTCTCTGGCACCCCCTAGTGCAGATACCAAAGACTGAGAACAAAAAAATGACAGACCCCAAAACTGAGTGGTTAGAGCAGTGGGCTGCAAAAAAGGAAGCCAGGGTTCAAATCCTATTCCCATTCCCATCCAAAATTCAATTGAAGAAACGTACAAAGAAACATCTGCTCTACTTATCTCAATTAAACATCTTCTAACATCACTGAAACTCATAATCAACATTGACAAAACTGAAATAATCCTCATGGACAAAAAACCCAATCCAACACCACCACCCCAACTCATTCTCGACAATCAAATGAACCCAATACTCCCTATCACCCACACCAGAAACCTAGGAATTATTATTGACAAAGAACTTTCATTCAAGAACCATTTATCAAACAAAATCAAAAAAGGATATCACAAACTACTAACCCTAAGACGTCTGAAACCATTTCTTAACCCTTATGACTTCAGAACTGTACTACAACTACTCATATTCTCAACCATCGACTACTGCAACTCCCTACTAATTGGAATACCATCTTCCCAACCTCAAGCCTCTCCAAATTTTGCAAAACTCAGCAGCCAGAATTCTGACAGGAATAAAGAAGAATGACCATATAATGCCTATACTGATTTCACTACACTGGCTTCCAGTTAAAGCCCGAATCGAACACAAATCCATGACCATCATACACAAATTACTAAACAATGAACATCAAGGTCAAATTGGTTTAAACATAACCCCCCAGAATCCCCAAAGAAATTTACGCTCAAACACAGGCCGCTTAACAGTCCCCCCCATCAGAGATGCTCACTTGACAACAACCAGAGAAAGAGCATTTTCCATCGCCTGCCCTAAAATATGGAACTCCCTCCCAAAAGATTTGAGAACCCAACCTAACCTCAAAACTTTCAAAAAAGATCTAAAAACGTGGCTGTTTTACAAAGTCTACATTGACAATCAAACATCACAACATCCAAACACCCAACAGAACTACCAACCAAATCCCCGAAATAACTTGTCGCCAACCAGCACCAATCAAACCCTTCTCACTCAAAAATGATTTTTTTCTGGACTATAAAAAAGATTAACTTTTCGCTTATAATATGTATCCTGTTATACCTTAATTCACAATTGTTAAGAAAATACTTTTTGAATCTTGTAAACCGTTGTGATGGCTTCACCGAATGACGGTTTATAAAAACCAACAAATAAATAAATAAATAAAATTCCTTGTGACCTTGGGCAAGTCACTTCACCCTCCATTGCCTTCCCCCTGCCCTGACCCTCGGTGATTCACCTGCACTGAGCCATGGGGGGGGGGGGGCATTTCATCCTTTGCCTCAGGCAGTAGATTGCCTTGAGCCGCCCCGGTGGGAAGGGGATATAAAAAATAGAGGAAAAAATCTCCAGGTCCCAGCTCTGGCTCTGACTGAGAAGGATGCTCAAAGGGAGCAGGAGGAATCTGCCAGGTGAAATTAAAAAGGAAACCCAGCACATGCATACATACTCCCAAGCCAATGACCCTCCCCTAGCAGTTATAGGCATTTCCAAACACTACCCTCAACCCTATGTTCTTCTAACACAGAAGAACAAAGGAGAGAAAAAGGGAAGAGGAAGGACCTCCAACCAAGCTGCCCAGATGTGTTTAATCAGGGAAAAATGCAATTCAAATTTGCGTTTTTTTTGTGTCTACCAACTGTTTGTTTTCAAGAAAGTCCACATGATCAAAAGCTTTTTCAGCATCAAGTGAGAAGAGAGAAGCCTACCCTGGAGCATGCAACATGTTATCTGAAACTTGTCTATGCATAATGAAGCCAGACTGCTCTCATGAACACGCCCAGATTTAATCACAAGCAATATAGGCAACTGCCTCTGGTGCCAATTTTACATAGATGCCAGAGTGTTGCTGCTGCCCTACTTCTATTTGGGTCTGTTTCCCGTCATGAGGCTGCTTTTCATGCAGAGCGGCCAGGCCTGGCGGCAGCAGCTCCTTGCAGTAAATTCAGTGTGGGCCCTAGAAGCTCTCACTTGCTGACAGGCCCAGCAGCACCTCGACCCTCGCATGGGGTTCCATAGCAATAGGAAACTTGTTGTTACGAGCGTGGATCCTTGGGCCGAGGTGGAGTTGGCGCAACCTGCAGGGAGGACCCTGCAGATCCCCACCACGGGCTGGCGGAGTTGGCAGTGGTAGAGGCCCAACTGGAGCTTCACCCATACCAGCCCTCGTTCCCCTTAGGTTGAGCCCTCGGGTGCCGGGGCCAGCAGGATTTAGGCGCAGGCCTCTGCTGTAGAGGTGAAGATCCGTTGAGGTAGATGAGTCACAGTTCAGAGTCCGGGGCAGGCTGAATACAGGCGGAGTCGGGGGTTGGACAGCGGTCAGGGCAGGCAGCATTCAATCGGAATCAAAGTCCAGGAAGTGGTCAGTGGCAGGCAGAGTTCAATCAATCAAAGTCAAGCAGCAAGCCGAAGTCAAAACCAGAGATCCGTCTGAGGGGAACGCAGGGCGGAGAGGCAGGCATGGAGGCGAACAACAGCACAGGCGGGCAGAGGAAGAGAATGAAGATTGACAACTTGAAGACAAGGAACTGAAGGCAAGAAGACACTAAAGAACTGAAGACTGACCATGAAGAAATGAAGAAGTGAAGACAAGGAACTCAGGAGCATGGTCCAGTACTGACAAGACAAGAACCAGGAACAAAGGAGCATCCAGGAATGCAGGGACACACCAGAGAGGCAACTCACTTTACCAAACAGGTAGTCGACCTATTGCCGAGGTGTGGAGGACTGGGAGCAAGGCCCTATTAAGGGCTAAAGACTGTGATCTCAAAAGTGGGAACTGCAGGAAATTTCCCGCCATAGGCCCTTTAAGTTTCAGTCAGGTGCATGCACCTAGGGAAGCGCTGGAGTGCGGTCAGCGGCACCCTGCTGCAGGCTGTGCTGGGCCTGCATGAGCGCGGCGATCGGTCGCGTCGCAGCATGACGGGTCTGCCAAAGGCTTCGGGAGTACAGGTAAGCGCAGCGGTCTCTGACCTTGCCCCCATGGACCGCCGAGCACAACACCTGTGCAAGAGGAGGGGGCGGGAGCTGCTGCGGAGCTGTCAGTGTGCAAGAATTCTCAGGCCCCCCACACTCAATTTGCTTCAAGGGGTTGCTGCTCCTGCTGCAGGGTGGGTGCCGACTCTACAGTGAGGAGAGGATCTACGGAGCGGGGGTCCAGGTCACCCACACCTCTGATGACTCTAGGAAGGGAGGGGACCCCTCCCCCGTTGCCTCTTTTCAAATCCATCCTTGACGAGGAAATGAGAAGGGGTAATCAGTTATTTAACATGGATGCAAGAACATCTGCATACATTTTTACATCTATATTAAACAATGAAATGGGTTTGCATGAACTACAAACTGAAATGCAAACATCTAGCATGGGAAGATCATGATCTTCCAGAAACACGTTAAATTGTTTTGAAAACAGCTCCACAAGACTATAAGAAAAGGTCTTGTAAAATGTAGGGGGCTTTGTTTAGTTTTAGTGGCTAACATTACTTAAAAACCCATCTGGCACAATTGGTTTATTAAAGTCTTGTGTGTGGGACAGATCTAACCCAAAGAAACCTATATTAATCAAATAATCTTGAATGAAGTTATTTAGTGCCTTTTTCTGGGATGTATCTAATTTCATAGTGGTCAAGGGTTCAAAATATCTTATTAAGTTAAATACAACCCAGAAAAAAAAAGGTACTAAATAACTTAATTTTGAGATATTTTTCAACATATGCAACACTCCAACCTTCCTTATTATAAAATGAAATCAGTCCTAATCTTTCTATTCCCAAGTCTTTCCAACAATTTCTTGTGACTTGAATTGGCCACTGTTGGAAACAGGATGCTGGGCTTGATGGACCCTTGGTCTGACCCAGTATGGCATGTTCTTATGTTCTTAAAAACAGATTGCAAATTTCACCACTGCTGTAGAGGGCCCTCCTGACCCCTCACCATGTAGCAATGTCCTCCACCTACTCCATACAACATCAATTCTCAGTTACTTTGGCAATAATTATCTGGCTGTTTCCATGGGTCTCAAGATGCTTAAATTGAAATCAAACAACAGGACTTAATCAGGCCACAAGCAGCCTTAAATCTACTTAAGAGGCTACAGAACTTTGTTCAGTGGGGCCTTCAGTCTGGGTAGACTGTGGAGCTCTTTGTTGACTGTAAATATGCAATCTGTTAGGACAATAATGGAATTATTTTCAGTTGCCTTGCATTGACTGGACTAGTGACAGTAATAAAAACAGAGAGATTACACAGAAAGTAATCTGCCTAGTAAATTTGGGGTGAATGCTCCAGTCATTTCACTAATCTATCTAAATAACTAAGAGCTAGAAGGCAGACATCGCACCACTTTGTAGCTGTTGTTCTCTAAACTACTATTAGCAACTTTGATGAAATCTGATTTAGCTACATTCATTGTGCAAAAGCTAGAAATACCCTTGACCCAAAAAAAAAAAAAAAATTACATCACACCATCATCTCTTATCAGGAAAAAGAGAAAAATTTTTTGCAAAAGCTACAATAGAAGCTAAACGATATGAAATAACATGTCTAGTCAGATGATAAATCAGATCCAAAATACGCAACCGTTCTGTGATAACAGCATTAGAGTTAACAGTCTACAAAGTAGACACAATATAGGAGCCTCAAGGCAAATATATATAATTACATAAAAAATTAAAATTTGTGAAAAACATTGTACCACTGAGAGAAAGGAAATTCCATCTTAATATGTACGCCATGCGAGCAAGAAACTCCAAGCTCATATACTGCAGTCCGCTCTACCCGTAAAGAGCTCTCAGTCCCACACTCTGCTCAGTTGACCCCCAAAACTGTAATCAGCTCCCCCATGACTTCCCTCTCCCCACATGCACACATATGCACTCTCTTTGTAACGTGTTCTCACAATACAGCCTTCTCACTGTACAAGGTTGGGTTCTAGTTTTTTCCCCCATAGGACATGCGGTAAAACTGATCCTTACTATGGAATGTGCCTCCTTTGGATGTGATATTTCTGCCAATATGCTCTTTAATATAAGCATCTTGTGAAATATATACAAATATTAATAGGCAAATAAGCAAAGAATCAGACCACAAATCTGCACATAATCTATCTTCACCACTTTAAGATTACTGAAAACACCAACGGCTAGTGAAATACACTTTGACATGACATATCATTTCATCTGGCTGTCCAACGACTTGCCCCACTCTTCCCTACATATAGAACAGACACAGATGGACAAATCATAGGGAATCAGTAAATATTTCTGTCAGTAAAAGGAATATATTTTTTTTATTCCAAGGGTGGAGGATCCAGATCAGAGTGCCTGGAACAGAGCCTCATATTTAACAAAAGCCTCTTGACCAGGATATCACACTTCAGGCCAGCATTCAACATTCCTGCTGCTGATGTTGAACACTTAATGTGATTAAGGCCTGTATTTAACTTTCACGACCATGTAATTTGCTCTGACACTGGCAATGTGTTTTTGTTGTTCATTCTCTCAAAGGGCTCCCTATCTGTCTCCCTTATTGTATTTGGCCAATGAATAGTAGCTTCCCTCTTAAAGACTCTTTTCTGACACACATTTAAACTGCTTGACTTCCTGACCTAAGATCTGGAACCAATTTACTCATTCAGTCAGTGTGGGGTGGAGGGGGGGGGGGGGGAAATGTTTTGTTAGGAAAATAAAAAAGCATTTACAATGTACCATCTCTCCACAAGCCACCTCTTCTGTCCCGCCGAACACATGCACTGGCACAAAACCTTCTTAATCTGCTTGGAAAGTATCTTGCACAGGGCTGCAAAATCCAATTTATTGCTCCCCCTTGCAAAAGTAAACATGCTTTAAGATTCAAATCAATCAGGTAGGAAGGTGGTCAGAAAGTCAGTAAACAGACGCTTGTTAGGAACTGCTGATAAGGACAAAATAGACAGCACTTACTTCCCTAGTCTGGGAAACAATGAAGGTCCCCCGGCATCAGACCCAGAGGCAACTGTGCTGCTGTGCTCAATGCCAATTACAGAGCCAGCCTGGGCGCTGCAGAGAACGTTCTATAATTCACGGTTAAGGCAGGATGGGGAATATTACACTACTGGGGTATCTAAGAAAGCAAAGCTGCGTATCAAAAGGAGGAAACTTGAGCATGCAGATTTGTCAGGGTCTCCTTCCTTCAAAGCCCGTAATTGCATACATTACAAAATAAAAGCTGAAAAGGAAGAAAAAAGGCAGATGGGGAGGCGTGAAACTGCCTTTTCCTTTTTTTTCAATGGCTGTGCTGTCCTCAGCCCCCCCCCCCCCCCCCCCCAGTGGTTTGGTTTGTTTATAAACCAAGGACTAAGATGCGGGGAAACCTTCAGTTTCATGGCATTCCTGAGCAGGGGAAAGCAGAAATCAGCAAGCACCAACTGCTGTAGTCCTTAGGCAATTCAAAATACTGTTTTTTCTGGGCATATCCTAAACAGCATATAACAGTTTTATTTTCTTAATAACTAGGCACAGATGCATGAGGTGTTGGAAAATGTTACACCATATGAATCCACAGAGCAAAGGAAGGAAGCTCCTTTCAGCAGCTGGAAGAGAGAAGCTGAACCACTGGCTGGCAGTGAGGCTGCCTGGTTGCTTAGCAACAGGCTACAAAGTTGAAGAGACTTTTTAACATCAGGCCAGGTCTCCAGCCAGGTCAGCAACACTACCCCTCTTATTTTAGAAAGAGAGATAGGGGATCCGCATACACTTGACCATGAATAAGCCTGGGTTTTGACTGATAAGTGCTTCTTTCCCTAACCCAATGCAGGTCAAGAGGGAGGCCATGTATAATGAGAACACAAAGGGAAATGAAGGAGGATGGGGTTTTGTAGGAATGTATAAGAAGAAAAAAATAAATTCCCTAACTTGTTTCTTCCTATTAATATAATTTGGGTTCCAAGACTGTTCTGCTATACCTGAGTTTGATATGAGCAGGCCAGTAGGTGGGAAGTTTATCCGAATAACTTTACGATAGGTATTCTTCCAACTAGACTTACCCAGCCAACCTTGGACCTAGAGGCACTAAGCCACGTTTTATCACAGGAAGGGTCCCACTATCACAGGGGCGGGGGGGGTATCGCTGCGATAGTGGGACCCCTTCCCTGAAAAAAGCATCACAGCTGCATGGCACTTTCTTTTGTCTCGTAGGCAAACACCGCGGAACAAAAGAACATGGTGCGCAGCTCTTTAAAGCGATGGCGGCCCCAATATCATGGAACTGCCATTAGCTTATAGGGTCACTGGCCTGATAAAAAAAAAAGTCGCTGCAAACGGGATGGTAGAATGGGGGTCATCAGTCGAGGTGGCCCTGACACCTCTAAATGTAAACAAATTAAACATGTAGGCACATTGCGACGGCCTCCCCACCTCATCATGGCCCTGTCCCCTCCAAAGCTTAAAACATAAAAAATATGGTCTTGGCCTCTTTGGATGCCCATCCCATACCTCCCCAGTCAACAATAGGGTCACAGTCTCCCCCTTCCCACTCCCCTAAGTCAAAGATGGTGTCCCCGTCCCACCTGCCTATACTCAGCCTCCCCCCCCTGGAAGCCAGAAAATAAAAAAATTAGGGTGCAGGCCCCCACTCCCTGACTCCTTCCTGCTCCCCCAAACTTTCCAATGGAACCTGCGTCGGTGCTGAGGTCCGATACTTGGACCTTATCCCAGTCACATGGCTGGGACAAGGTCAGGTTGGCGCCATTTTGAAAAATGGTGCCAACCAGGCCTGGTGAGAGGGTGCACCTGGGCCGAAAATGGGATCCATTTGAAGGTTCAAAGGGGTGAGGATGGGAGACAGGAGGGTGGGGGCCTGCATCCTAATTATTTTTTTTCTGGCTTCTGGCGGCGAGGGGAAGGAGTGAGTATGGGCAGTTGGGGCTGGGACACTATGTTTGACTTGGGAGGTGGGGAGTTGGGAACAGAAGGGGCTAAGACCCTATTTTTTATGTTTTAAGCTTTGAGGTGGGGGCCAGGTCCATGATAGTCTTTGGAGGAGAGGGGATGGGGGAGCCTTCACCACATACTTACATACTTAAGTTTTTTTACATTTTGGGGGTATCAGGGCCACTTCAACTGGCAGCCCCGGGTTGAGACGGGGGTCAGCATTGACCCCGTTCTAGCTCCCTGTTTGCCATGACTTTTTTTTTTTAGCCAGCTGTTTAAATGTGAGGCGAGAGCCTCTGGAAATGCATTAGATTTTCGGGGCTCCCACCTCACATGTAGCGCTTTTCAAAAAGGTGTAGGTATTTTATCGCAGCTGTCCACTTTCTCAGTCGGCCGCAATCAAATATTTGCATTGGATTGCCTATGCATGACTTTCTTTGCATGCTTTTGTGTTATTCATGCATGCAAATCACTTGCAAACTTCGTTGTATTAAGGGAGGGAACCTGGGTGGGGAGATGCAAAATATGGCATATATAATGCGCGTTAGAGCCCAACCGCGGCTTGATGCATCTCTTTGTTAGTTGGGTAACGCTGAATATCAGCTCTCACTGACTAAAATTTAACCACACTCCCACAATGCCTCCATCATCGCCTCTTTTTATCCAGGTAATGAGTTTTACTTGGACAAAATTTAGCTGCGCAGCAGGGGGAAACATTCAAATCTCAAGTTTTGATTGAGTAACTTGAAAATTTGCTCTGAAAAACCCCTTGAGTAAATTGACCTCATCTAATCCTAAGGATGTTTCCAGAAGAGGATTCCCTGCAACTACACCTCACACATATCGAGGCAAATTAAAATAGCTGAGTTTTTCTTTTGCATATCATACCTCTCTGTACTTACATTTACTATGTCCTTGCTTGTCTCTGCTCTTCTAGTTTTTCTTCCATTCAAATAAAGAGAAGTTAATTATTGGGTACAAGTCTTTTTAAAATCACTGTGGATGCGTCTTTATTATTGTAACCCTAAAGAGGACACAATGGGACTGGGAATTGGGTTCTATGTGGGAAAATGCACATAAACATCATTGCTGGGAAGACTAGATGGGCCTTCTTATTCTTTATCTGCTGTTGTTTACTATGTTGTTATGCTTCTAAAGAGTCTACAAGTAGTAACAGTAACCCAATTTTTTTCTGAAACTTTACAACTGAAACAGACATCTAACGGTCACACAACTTGGCTGAAGAGATAAAAAAAGATATTGAAAAGAACTGTGGATATAATTTGCACTAAGAAACAGAAAGCAGCTTTCAGCAAACTGGCACTCACCTTGCATTGGCCCAATATGGTTGGTCATGGCGTATCTGAGGATCTTCTCATCTTTGTTGTACAACACAAAAACCCGATCCACACTGAGCTTCTGTGAGCCGGGGAGAACACTGCGGGCATGGCTGCAATCCTGGTACGTAATATTCTGGCGCAGGCGGTAGGTGAATTTTTGGGTTTCACCACTGGATGAGCTAACAGAATACTCTCTGTAAGCTTTAGAGGTCACAACTGTACACAACAAGGAAAAGAGTGGCACAATTTAATTTTAATTCAACGTCTCACTGACATAAGTCTAAATGCTTAGGTGAAAGAATTCGACAGAAGGTAATCTATTTGCATAATGAATCAATGTCATTTTCACAGCAAGAAAATACATTTCTGAACTTAAAAGAGATGTGGTACACTAGCTTTGACGGCAAGCCAGGTCTCGTTCATGAAGACTAATGTACATCTATGTACAGAAATCATGCAGATTAACTCTCTTTTATATCATATGTATGGTGAGACTATACCTCCTTGGGACCAAATATAGTAGACAAAATCTGGGAAGGTATCGAAATCTCCAGTTATTTTAGGGACTAACCTGCTCCAACATTCTTTTCCACAACCTCATAATATAGGCAACATATGAACCAACATTCATATCCTGCTCGCCACCATCATTACTAGCAGCACAATATTTAGATAGAGTAAGGCTGGCAGCTGATACCATGGATGTATGACTAGAAGTGGTGCCTAACATGGATTAACTGGGTTACTGGGACATACCTGAACTAGAGTAGTGGTATACCTCATTGTACGGAGAAACCTTAACTGTAGAATCCTCTGGAATATATGGTACCTGGCCTTCTATGCTGGTCTTAAGATTTAAGTAATTCTCTGAATCAAGGCCATCAGCTGTTTGAGTGATATGAACTTTCTCCTCTCTTGGATAAAAGGTGACTTCAATATTATGAGTAAACTTAGCACCTAATATTGGAAAAACAAATCTTTGTTAGAGTAGCTCAAGGAGATCCATAATTACCAAAAAAGTTTTCATATGCTTCCTTCCAAAGTCTTAACATTATACAGCTACATTAATGCATGCACTGATGCTGGATACTTCAACCTCACTTTCTGGTAAGGTCTGTGCTGGAATGCTTCCATATGGATGCATCAGGCCAAACACAGCAAGACACACCCATAGGAGGAGAAAATAGTTTCTTTCAAAAGAAATGTTGCTGCAGTGCAGGCCAAGGTGCACTGCACTGCTATTGCAAGCCTTTCCAGACGCCATCGTGGAGGTTTCCTCTCCCGGGCCCCCTCCCAGAATTCCAGCATGCTTCACTGGGGCACCGAGGGAAGCAGAACGCTTAGAAGTCAGCTAGCCTTCAACACGGAAGGGAAAAAAAGATTTTCTTCTCTTCAGGGAGCAGCGCTCTGTTACCTAGTGCTATAAATCTTTCAAGAAAGCAATTCAATTTTGCCGACTTCTGAATCATTAGAACGAAGTATTCGTTTAAAATACATCAACACTAATCAGATGTTGTTTTAAGAAATACCCAAATGCACAAAGGACAATTTGGGATCCTAACAAGGAAAAAATACTCACTAATAGCTCCAACTCTATTACTTGTAAACTACAAGGGCCTCATGAAGTCACTCTATGGGCCACAAATCTGGGAAAACACAGAATAATTCACAAAACCTAACAGGTGGTTGGAATAGTCCATGACAGCATTTATTACATTTACGTTCTGCAAAAATGATTTGTCTACTGGAGCAGAATGATGTTCCCATGCAAATGAGGTCTTATGTCAATTTATCATTATCTATAGGGGATAAAGAAACCAGCAAGTACAGTATATGCCACAAAATAACTGGAGTTTACACGCCTCATTATCTATGGAGATTTAATGGGACATTCGGTGATGGTTAAAAATCCACCAAAATGTAAAGATCAAGTCAGCAGAAACTCACGTGCCCCCTAACAATGTCCTTAAAATTTGTAATAAAATTTGCAAAGGGCTTTCCAAACATTTTTTTTTAGAAGAAGCAGACCTCTTTCACACAAAATAAAGGCCTTAAAAGGATGCTTCTGGTCTTACAAAGATTCTCATCTAAGGGTTTCACCATTATCCTTCACAAAGAACAGTAAGATCCATTAAAAACAGGAGCAGGGATTTCTAGGCTCATCAAATTTCATTACGCAGGATAAATTCAACTGCAAAATAAAAGTTTGTACTTGGAGTTTCTTAATAAAATCAGCCCTGCATAGTGAAATGAAGGCAAGCACATGGAGCAACGGAAGATGATTAGATTATTTCAAATCATATATTCATATGTCTCTGCTGAGTTTCACTTACCGATTATGCTAAAGCCGTTCTTATACCCTGATCTTTCTAACGCAAAAAGCCAACCAAAAAGACCTCCGATAGGTGACAGTGGCAGTAAAGCCCAGGAAGCTGGTTCAGGGATATGACTAATAGCAGTGTAGGCTCTCCCATCGTTTAGCACAATGTACGCATGCAGGTCAACGTTGCTGAAATGTACTGGCACTTGTCCCACAGAGAGTTTCCCACTCACTTTACCGTTGACTCGGTGTGGTGCTCCTGAGAAGACAACACGACTTTATTATTCATAGTGTTCACAGCATTGAAACAGAATCAAACCATTCGTGAAAAAGACAAGGCTATTCACCCGGTCTTGGCTGACATACTAGAGTTAAGAGTCACAAAATTGCATCTTTCCTAGTTACCTTTTGGTAGGCAGTATCTACCATTTCCATAGTACTCTGACAGACAGTGACAGCAGAATCCCGTGGAGTAATCAGTGCAAAAGGCGTGCTGCGAGCACTGACCATGGTTTTTCTCACAGGTGTCCTTGCTGGCAGGATTATCTGTATGCATTATAGCCCAAACAAAAAGTTAACAATGAATGAAAATATCACAAGCACAAACATCTAAATGAATTGTCAAAGCAGCAACATTATCTATAGTATAATTCAGTCTAAAGATTGGTTTTATTTGAACTCATGATCTCCACAACCTTTATTGTGCTCCTAAATGAAATAAGAGCTTGAAGTTTGTGTAAACTCCTTCCACCACAATACAATTAAATAAATTAGGGTGCTACAGTGCATCCCAATATCACAAACGCCGCACCATCAAAAGCAGGATATATCTAAAGTACAGAAACAGTACACCTGGTGGAAGAGTGACTTCAGAAGAGAAGATTTTAAACAATTTCTTTGAAAGTGATAAAAAAAATAAAGACTATTTCCTATTTAGCCAATAAGAACACAAAGGCCATAATACAGAACTGGAATGCAAATGCCTTGGAAAAACCGGAGAAGTACCCTGGTGCCCATATTTAAACTGGATCCTCAAAATCTGACCTAATTGTGAGAATCAAAGGAGTCAAACAACCGGCTAGATTACTGAGCCAGAAGGCAAGACAATTAATGAGTAGTTGCTGTAAGGTGTCCTTCTGGTAAGAAAAGTCACTTGGTTAATATGAGATCTCAAGGCTATCTTTCCTTCTGGATTTTGTCAACTTTCAACTCAAACCAGTACAATGAAACGAGGCATGGCACAAACGGATGTGCACTTTGATTTACATTTTCAGTCTATGGAAATGAATTGTTAACTAATACACAGGCCGAAACAGTAAAAGTCAACGGGTGCACAGGCCACTCTCCTGTGCGCGTGATTTAGTATTCAAATGAGGGCTAGCAGTAAAAAGAGGCGCTAGGGACACTAGCACATCCCTAGCACCTCTTTTTGGACAGGAGAGGTGGCTGTCAGCGGGTTTGACAGCCGACGCTCAATTTTGCCGGCATCGGTTCTCAAACCCGCTGACAGCCACGGGTTCGGAAACCGGACACCGGCAAAATTGAGCGTCCGGTTTTCAACCCGCGAACAGCGGGCTGATTTTAATTTTTTTTTTAAATTTTTAATTATTTTTTACTTTTGGGACGTCCGACTTAATATCACCATGATATTAAGTCAGAGGGTGTACAGAAAAGCAATTTTTACTGCTTTTCTGTGCACTTTCCCGGTGCCGGCAGAAATTAACGCCTACCTTTGGGTAGGCGCTAACTTCTGAAAGTAAAATGTTCGGCTTGGCTGCACATTTTACTTACTGAATCGCGAGGGAATAACTAATAGGGCCATCAACATGCATTTGCATGTTGCAGGTGCTATTAAGTTTGGGGGGTTAGCCGCGCGTTTTTGATGCGCTATTACCCTTTACTAAATAAGGGCTAAAGCTAGCGCGTCGAAAACACGCGTCCAAACGCAGGTTAACAGTGTGCTCCGCCAGAGCACACTGTACTGTATCGGCCTGACAGTTAATAGGTATGAGCTGGAAATTAGAGCACGGACATCACAATCCTTCGGAGACAAACGGGAATTCTGAAGGATGCTATCAAATTAGCAACTAGAGGGATACTATGTCCATTGCCGCACACTTTTCTGTAATTTGCAATTCATCACCAGCATTACTAAAAGATTTCTTATGAAATAAACCCCTCCTGCAAAGGGCCCCCACAAGACTGCACAAAAAGGATGCAGCGTGTGATTCGGAGAAGACCACGGTCTAGAAAAGACCCACGTACAGACCTAGGAAAGAGGCCCCAGATTTCTTAGCATTGGTTGTGAGACAGAAGCAAATGCACCAGACAGACAAATCAACTGCGTTTACAATTATTCCACTGTATTTTGTCGCATTTTATCATTCCTCCTCAATCTTTCAATCTGGGGCCCTCCTTGTGTTTTCTACCACATTTTTCCAAGTTATTACAGAACAGGCAACACAGCAGGTGGTCCAAGATGTATTATTCTAAAGGCTGGTTCCTCCTTTTTCCACTCCTTATAGGTCTCTGCATCAGTTATTGATTTCTAGATACAAAACCCCCCCACAAGGTCCCTTTCAGAAACAAAAGCCACTGAATATCTAGAAGTGAATTTATCAGGGTGTGGAATAAGACTAGATATTTTATGAAGAGCAAAAAGCCAGCCTCCTCCAAGTTATCCCAAGGTGTCTTGGTTAGTGCTCCTTCATTTTAAATGCATTTGCTTTGCGTTAGACTTAGCAGTGGTTCCCAAGTCTGTGCTGGAGGACCCCTAGCTAGTCAGGTTTTCAGGATATCCGCAATGAATATGAATGAGACACATTTGCGTATACTGGGCTTCCAGAGCATGCCAATTTTACCTCATGCATATTCATTGCGGATATCCTGAAAACCTGCCTGGCTGGGGGGTCCTCCAGAACAGCTCTGGGAATCTCTGCATTCGAGCATTCTACGTCAGTGTTTTCCTGCTCTGTATTGGCACTGGAAACTGCTTTTATTAACTGATATCATTCATTAGATTATTTCAGAAAAACCTGGGTACCTGAGATTAGAAAATGTGTTGACAAATGAAAGACTCAACCAGGATGCCCTGCGATCTGAGACAGTATCTTTAAAATTGAGGTAACAAGTTGACTCAGGCAGGATGACATTCAGCAGGGCCAGATGTCTCAAGACTGCATTAAATGTGTGGAAAATGATGTTCCTATCGCTATTGAGGCTTTCTATGTGGGGAGGACAAACTTCAAAAGTATTTTGTGTTGCATGAGAACAGACCATTCTCAAGGTGGTAAAAAGCCCGTGTGCCTTTGACAAGACATTGTACCTTTAGCTGCATTCGGGGGAGGGGGGTAACCTGTTGACTGTATTTTCTAATTTTGGTATTGTACTTTTCAAGCAAAGCTCTACCCACAGAAAAAGCAGGAACAAGCGACCGCACGTACTCTGTACCTACTGCAAGTTTCAAAGTAAAATCAGATGCATGCTTTTGCTTTAAAAAGCGGATCCTGTGGCTAAGAAATACCCATGGTCTTTGTCCTAATGTAGACAGTTTGAAAACTGTCCCACAAAGACACCTGTAATGCATAATAGGAGGAATTTTAGGAATGATATAACTAGAGGGCTTTTCCCATTTTATATACGTGGGTAAAATGCTTAGCACATGGGCGCCTGTATTAGTGACTGATTCCCACAGGCTCATTTTTGCCACTTTAATTTAAAGCTGAAACCAAACACTATTTAAAAATTGCTAGATTTGAGGAAGGCAATTTTCAAAGCCATTTACCCAGATATATGGTTGTTAACCTCAGTATTGGCATTGCTGAGGCAATACTGGTTAAAAGAGCAAGATTTGGTTATACCGAACCAGCTATGTCCAGAGGACATTTCTTATTTCCACATTACTCGGGATGGTAAACGAGAGCATGGAGTTATTTTGATGTACAAAGCACCATTTCAGATATTTCCGTGTTCTTATTGGCAAGTGGAAGGGTTGGAACATCTGCTAGTACAGATGGATTTCCATTTAAGCTAGTCTGTTTAGTGGTTTATGGGACTCCAAATAACAGGGTGAATCAGTTGGAGGAGATCTCTCTGGATTTTCCTGAATTAATACTGTAATTAGGTTGATATTTAAACTCCATATTGATTCTAGAAAGAGTAAGGCGCAGGTATTTATAGAGGTGATGCAAGTGATGGAGTTTAGACAGGTAGTTAAATCCCCTAACTCATCTAGCAGACCATGTTGTGAATCTGTTTTTTTTTTCCATTGGACTAATGATAAGAAACTGGTGGTTCATGATATTTGGATACCTCCAGTCCCTTGGTCTGATCAGTATGTTGGAGCTGAACAGCAAGTCCAAGGGGCTGGAAAGATTAAGGCTATAGAAATTCCCTTTTGTAATTATCACAATGTGTCTGAATTAAATTATTATCTGGGATCTCTCCCAGAGGAGTCTACAGTGTATTGAGCATCAAAGTCACTGTTGCATTGGGGCAGATTAATAACGGGTAGTCTAGAAGATCTAGCTCTGTGAAACACAGGTTGTGGAGAAATGGGCAGAAGACTGCACCATGATTTAGATATACTAGTACCCTTCACGTGTTGAAGCAAGAATAAAGAGAGCAGAGTGCAGATGGCGAAATTGAAGATCTGATTCACTGAAAAAAAGGTTTAAAGCAACTAATTATTCTATGGCCACTAAGAAAGCCAAAACCAACCAATTTATTTATAGGCTAATTGATTAAACTTTTAATAAACTGAAAGAACTATTTGCAATGGTCAGACAATTAATTGCCTGCTTCCATACTCATCCAAGTATTTCTCCCACCGATCAGGTACAGTTTGCTTCTCACTTTGATAATACAGTGATCATGATTTTCCTCAAGGAAGTCCATATTGATGCAGCTTCTGCTATCTGATGGGGAAAAAGGGGGCCAGATCTCTTAAGGTGAGTTAGCAGGGTTTAGACAGTTGGCCCTGGAGAATGGTGTTCAAGCTGCAACCCAGGAACAGCATGGACTGACTGCAGTTTAGTTAATACGAGTTCTTTGAAGAGTATTTTAACATCACTGAAATCTGCGGGCTCACCGCTTGATGTCTGCCTGGCAACTATAATTCATTCATTCATTTGATTTATATTCCACCTTTCAGCCACTTCGAAGTGGATTACATTCAGGTACTGTAAACAGGCAGAGGTAGAGATTTTGCAGTGGCTGAAACTGATTGTGAATCTATCACTGAGGGAGGGGCATATTCCAATAAACTTGAAAGTGGCGGCAGTGAAACCACTATTCAAAGAGCCTCAGTAAGATCCCCTGCTGCCGGAAAATTGTTGCCCAGTGATACATCTCCCATTTCTTAGTAAAATAATTGAAAAAAACAGTGGTTCTTCAGGTGACATATTTTATGACACAGGCTTCTGCGTTAGATAAATTCCAAACGGGATTTTGAGAATATTATAGTACAGAAACTTTGCTGAGACCTCTTTAGTGAGTGACTTATACAGGGAGATGGAAACTGGAAACGTTGCAGTCTTGATTCCGTTAGACATCTTGGATGCTTTTGATCTAGTCTGCCTCAGGGGACTGTTCGCCGGTCTAAAAGCAATAGGTCTTAGAGCAACTGTTTTGAAATGGTGCTCATTTTTATAGAATAGATTTTAGGTCATGAGACAATCCCCCTCCCCTGGATCCTACATTATGGAGTAAGCGAGGGTCTATATTATCTCTAGCTCTATTTAATATCTTTATGGCACACCTTTGACATCTTTTGAAAAGGGTTGAAGCTCACTATCATGGTTTTTCAGATGTTATGCAAATAGTTTTTTCCCCATCAAATACCGTAGCAGGCCACATGAGGGTTGTTTCTTGATGCAAAAACAAACTAAAGAGGACAAAAGTGGTTTGGCTGGGTAGCTAGGAACTGATCCTGACTTTATGATTATGTTGGATGCCTAGGGAGGAAAAGTTTCAAAGCTCTGCCCGCGAGTCCATATACGCATGTATATGGGTGTGTGCAAAGTTGCTGCTGTATTGTATGACCTGTGCAGAAGGGTATGCACAGATTATAAAATACGAGTACACTTGCACGCACAAATGCTTGCGTATGTAAAACCCATAAGCCACACAAGTTCAGGCTTCCCCGGATAAATGCTGATTTATCTAGCTAAGTAGTGGCTCGTAGCTGGATAAGCCCAAAAAACACTGTTTAGACGGACAAGTAGCACTTTTCAGACTTATCCGGCTAGGTAGGCCTCCTGCTGGTTAGCTGCATAAATCAGAATATAGCTGGATAAGTGCCAGTTGCTTATCCGGCTACGTTAGAATTTGTCCAAGTAGTAGGAAAGGCGCTGTAGTAGCCAAATAAGCTGGAAATTAGCCAAATGGGGCAGAAGTAAAAATAAGCAAGTAAAAGGCACGCACACCTCACTTTGGCAGATTTTAAAAATCACAATGTATTTATGCAAATATTGGCCCCGCCCCGAACACCCCGGCACATCCCTTTCTTATTCGCACAAAGTTACTCAAAGACCCTGATTTCAGCGTGCACGGGGCACGAGTTGAAAACAGAATGTATTTGAATCTGTGTTATTTTATGCACGCAGGCACTAATTTTTATGCGTGCAAACTTTTGAAAAATTCATCTGTAAGGCTCGTAATTTAGGAGCACATCTCTGGTTGAGGACCTCACTTTTCAGCCACAAGTGTCAGCAATCCGCCAGCCAGCATTTTATCACTTGTAGATGACACGCGCATCCTTACTTATCAGCTAAGAATCTGGCAACGGTAATCCAGGCTTTAGTGAAGAGTAAGCTAGATTACTGCAATGCTTTCTATCTGGGCTTATTGAAAAAAATACTTCATAGGCTGCAGCTTATGCAGAGCACTGCCGCCAGAATTATAAGGAGCCGGAAGCCTTGGGTGCCAGTCTCCTCCATTATTATCAAGTTTATATTGGCTTCCAATAGAATATCGAATTATGTATAAAATCTTGACTCTGGTATTTAAGGGACCGAATGGGATGGCTCCAGGTTATTTGACTTGAGGCTTTAATTCGATATATTCCAGGTCGATCCCTTCGCTCCTCTCAAGCATTCCTGCTCCATGTTCCAGGACTGAAAAATGACCAATTAGAAAAAAGGGGCAGAGAACTTTTTTTGTGGCTGCCTCTAGACTCTGGAATACTCTTCTGGGAAGGGGGACCAGAACTCCAGGAGGATGGTATAATGTTGTAGAGGGTGAGGGTTTCAGGGAAATGTTTTTTTATTGCAATGTTTTCTTTAGAAACTATTTTCTTTTGTTGTAAGTCGCCTTGGGCATAATCATTGTAAGGAGGTTGATATATAAATATGGTGATAAAATGATGTTGCTATCAGTTTAGAAAGCAGGTTAAATCATAGCTGTTTGGTCTTGAGTTAGGTAAAACCTGAGGACAGTGTCTGGGTGTGTGGTATGGAGGTGGTTACTGAAGCCTGGTTTAGTGGGATTTAGGAAATAGTGATTTATCAGGCAGCAACGGGATTATTTGATTTTTAGAGGGTTTCATTTTATGCTAAGTATTTTGTTTTACAATTTTTGTCTTTTTTGAAGATTATCTTGTAAATTAACTTGTTTTTCGTTTAATTATATTGTATGCTTTAACTTGCTGTGAGTCCTTTGTGAGCCCCACAAATGTAAATAAATAAATAAGTAAATAGCTTGACTGAAAATTACCCTCCTCAAATACAGCTCAAAGTAATTGTGAGCATCATAGCCTGTGGTCTTTCTAGCCATGGCAAAAGAGGCATTCCTGCTGGCATGTTTAGGATGAGGGAGAAGAAACACACGTGTGCCTTCCATTTTCAAGTGTACAAGTGCTATTCCACCCCTCCCTGCACAAATAGCAAATACAAAGTGTCCAGATGCTTTTAAGAAGTAGACTTTGCACTTGCTAATTATAAAAAAGAGAAATAACATAGGTAGTTTCTATTTGAAAATTCAGGTAAAAGTACACTCTTTAAAAAAAAAAAAGCAATGCCGGCTATATAAAGGAGGGCATAGTAGACCTTCCTTAAAAGTCCAGGATCGAGCATTTAGCCTGGTCCACCTTAAGACCCTAAATGGACCTTTCTAAATGGACCTTTCTAAGAATCTCCACTACCTGCCCTCCCCCCCTTGCTCTTCTCCTTTTCCATCTGTGCCCCTACCCTCCCCCCCCCGGAACTTTGCTGCACTTCATAACCCCTATACCACTTTCTCATTGTTAAAGATAAAGTTTTCTTAGTTTGTACAAAGTTTCTCTTTCTTTCTTTCTACCTTTTTCCTCCATAGCTATTTAGTTCTTTTATGTTATTATATATAATCTCAGAATGTTTTTACGATGCTTATATCTTACACCATTTGCGTTTAACTATGACATGTTATTCTGTTCATTGTATTTTCCTCCTTTCAGTTCAATGTAAGCCGGTATGATGTGCCTCACGAATGTCGGCAAAGAAAAGTCTATAAATAAATAAATAAATAAGACAGCCCACATGGAAATCCTGGAGATAGGGATAAGAAAATAGGCCCCAGGGAGGATAGCGGGCCCCACACCCGAGGAGAAGGAAGCAGGAGCTTTGCTAAACTACTGGTCTGAAGACTACTGCATTTTTGTTTCCAGCACTGCTGAGGTAAGCAAGATCATAGTTGTTTAATTTTGCCTGTAATTAATAAAAGTCTATAGAAGAATCACCGGAGTGAAGTCTATTCTGTCCTTCGGCAAGACAAAGACCACTCACACTATGTTACAGGCTGTTTGAAAAACTACCCCCTTAATGTGAACACTCTTAGGGCAGTGGAATGCCTAAGAGCATTCACATTAAAGACACTCACCACATACCACGTTACTGTTAACAAAATTTGAAAAATATTGTCAAGACAAAGATTAAAACCATCACTCCCTCTTATTCTACACTGGTCAAAATGGTCGTTGGGGGAAGAAAGACGTTTATCGTGTCACTTAAAATATATACAGGTCAACACTGGCTTTGAATCCTTAAATTTAAAAGCAATTACCTTTAGTGCCAAAATTAATATCGTCTTCCACACCAACAACACGTCTCACATTTTCAGATGGTGGGGCACTTTCTGGCAACGGGAAGCTTTGAAGAACCACCTCTCCTTCTGGGAAGTCTGGAAGAATATCCGTTTCTGATGGAACGGCACCACCATCTGGGAAGGGCTGAACATTTTCATTTTCGTTGTAAGAGGAGAGATCATCAATTGCTGAATGCAAAGGGCCTTCTCTAGTCTTGGATGACAATAGTATTCTACCATCGGTTTGATGGCGGGATTCTACTTCAACTTCTGATACAGATACCTCTTTGTCTAAATCTAGTGTCCTTGCTTTAGAACCAGATGGATGATTAATGTTTGACAAATGTGGGTGCACAGATTGGTAACCTGAATCAGGCTGATGATGTATCGTATCAGGATGTCTAGGTTCATTGTAATCTGAATGAATATGAGGTCCAATATTTGATGGCAAAGACACATCAGATGTAGCATGAACCTCAGGTTCCAACTCTGGCGGATAGTCAATGTCGTCTTCGTTCTCATCATACAACGACTCATGATAATCAACATTCTCATCAGTATATTCATTTTCAGGGTCTTTATGATGTTCTGGCTTGCTGAGAGTGCTTCCCAGGGTTAAAACCGATTGCCCCTCAGAGATCTTCACACCCACTTCAGCTGGAACTACATTGCCTAGTCTGGAGGTGCTACCAATATGAAAGATCCATACTCCAGGAATTCCAGAGTTGCTGGTTCTAAATGAAAAAAGAAAATTAAGGTTTAGCACAACACCTTCAAGAAACAAACACTAAAGGAGAGTGAAAGGGGATATGATAGAGACATTCAAATACTTCAAAAGATACAAGTGCACAAGAAGCAAACATTCTTTAGCGGAAAGAAAATTCTAGAATATGATGTCAGGATAAGAGAGTCTCACAGGTGATAGCCTCAGGAGTAACATTAGAAAATATTTCTTCTCAGAAAGCCTGGTGGATGTACAGAACAGCCTCCTAATGGAAGCAGCAGAGGCAAAATCAGTAACAAAATACAAAGAAACTTGGGATAAGCACAGAGGAGCCTTAGCTGCAGATATATGAATGGAAAACTAGAGATCAACTGGGGTCAACAAAACATTACAACAGGAAGTAAATTGGGCAGACCAGATGATATTATATTTTATGTTACTATGTACCATGGATAGTTAAAGTTCTGCAACTGTAAATATGAAGATGGCTTGAAAGTTACATTCACATTTGGAACTTCCTGCTAATTAACCAATAGTAATGCTGATGTGTCTCATTAGTACTACTAAGTGAAGAAGAAAAATCACTATGAATAGTGGTGGGAGAGGAAACAGGCATACCCATAATGTAGTGGTCCGGGACTGGCGATGCTTCGAAGCCCTTCCCAGAAACCTTCAGCCTGGATAATGTGTGGATCTTCGCCCAAATAAACCTTACACCCATTACAAAACTTTAGATACAAATTTCTAAAATATTTTCTCTACTTCTTTTTTCAAAGCATTAGCAGCATCTTTCTGAGTTAAAACTGTAGTGTCATAAAGTTAGTTTGACTTTTATTTCAGAAACTTATCAGTGAGCACAAAGAGCCCTCCCAGAAACATCCTCTGAATAAACTATGCCGCAGAGGATCAGGGATCAGCAGCAGCTGGGAGAGGTGGAAAACAAAAGAGCATAGCAGAAATAAGAGGATGAAAAAAACATTTGCTTTTAATAAAAACCATGCACTCAAAAGCATTGCAATCCGAAAATGGGGCATGCCAGCCTTGGGCACATTCTTCCGATACTCACTGGTAGAGATTTTTTACTGACTGTTCTGTGCTGGTTACGCTGTAGTAAGGTCCTTCTCTCTTCAGATACTCTGATTCACCTCTGCTGAAACCCACCCGGGCTGGGAGCTCAAGATGCACATTGTACGATTCTTTCGGCCGAGTTCCAAAGAACTGAAGCCCGTCTTCAGGATAGAGCAAAATGGCATAGGTATTCGCATCATCGGAGGCTAAGACTGCCTGGAAAGTATTAAACTAGAAACAGAAAAAAAACCTACATGAAATATGCATTTGGTAGAGGGGGGGGGGGGTGTAATTTTCAGACTAGCCACCTATCTGCAAAGTCTACTGGTAGGTGTTACCCATAGATCAGGCACTAATTTTCAAAGTGAAAGCTTGCACATACTTTCTCTTAGAAAACTGCCTAAGAAAAACCAACCGCACACATTTGCAGCTGCTATTTTGTGTAGGTAAAAAAACACATGCATGCTTTTGAAAATTCAAAAGTATGTGTGCAGTTCCGAACCATGCCCTGACCCCACCCCAATGAACGCCTGCTCTGCTGTGGGTAAATGCACACGGTGGGCACCATTGCGAGCCTACTTTTACCCGCACATGGAGCGGGCAATGAGTAAAGCACTGTTTTAGTCATGGCAATGACTTTGAGAATTACCCTCCCTAGAAGCAAAAAACTAAGCAAGAGTATTGTCGCTCTTCAAGTTTAAATTGAGGTTCTTCTATAAACTGAGTTAAATAATTAGGTTAGAGGAAAGAAGAAACCACTGCATTCAACTTTCTTCAAACTATGGGGCTTATTTACTAAAGTAGGGGTTGCCAACCTTTTCGAGAGCACAGAGTACTTTTCAACCTCCAAAACTTGTCCAGACCCATCTCTTTAACTTTTACATGCAGTTAAATACCATATGGAAAACTGATGAATGTAATAAAAAATTATCAATTGTAATGTATACAACTTAATATTAAATAAGCAACAGTTTCTGATATAAACTGTTCTCGCCCTCCTGCCTTCCCTCTGTAGCCCTTTCATGGGTGCAACCCCCACTTCCTTCTTGCCTTGCTTCCTTCCACCTACAAGACCCTTCTTGGGTGCTCTCCCTACTGCTCTTTCCTCCCTGCAGCCCCTTCTCTGGTTCTGTCCCTCCTCCCTTCCTCCTGTGACCCCCCCTCCCCTCCTGCCCTGTTTGCCCACCACTCATGGTCCCTTCTTTAATGCCTTCCCTTCTGTCCTCATCCTCCTGTGTCCCCTTCCCTGGACCTCCCCCTCAAGGCCCCATCCTGAGTGCTTCCCCACCTGAGTGCTCCTTTTCCACTCCTGCTCTTCCTCCATGGCCCTTTTCTCAGTGCTGCACACCTCCCCCATGAGCCCTTCCCAACTGCCTTCCCTTCTTCCCTCCCCCATAGTCCCTTTCTGAGTGTCTTGCTTCCTGTCCTCTTCCCCTTGCAGACCCTTCCCTGGTCCTTTCCTTCCTTCCCTCTCCCCATAGTCACATCTCATGCTCTGTTTTTTTATTTATTCATTTGTTTGGGTTTTTACCCACTTTTTGAATAAGAAATTCACCCAAGATGAAGCACAACATATTTGAAGGATAACAAACAGTCGGAAATGCGCAGGCTCGCACCCCATGCACAGAGACCCGCGACTAACCTGGTGCCGGGCAGGGTCTTACCAGCCCCCCCCCTCCCCCATGGTTGTTTTCTCTCGCGATGGTTCCAGCCTCCCTACCGCCCTTTTCTCCTCTCGGTGCATCGATGAGTTGGCGGTGCATGGTTGATGTCATCGGAAGCGCCAGCTGTCCCAGGAGACACTGGGCGGACTCTTTAAATTCAGGGTCTGGCGTGCCATCCTTCCTCTTGCCCACGCCTTCATTTTAGCTCGCAGCAGTGGGTCCTGTGGCAGCCTTTTTCGTGCACGATCAGCAGACTGGTGGGATAGTTGGCTGAAACACTGGTGGAGCTGTGGGCTCAAATCCTCCTCTTTAAATGGGATTTCAGGCATGCGCTCATCGGTACCTTTTCATCAAAGATTAAGTCCTATCTTCACATTTCGTGCATGTGGTCGTCTCCCACTCCCACCGAGCAAGCAGGCCTCCACCTTTGTGTTACAAATGACCCAGGGCCCATTTGACAAGTCCCAAGCACACAGATACAGTGACAATTGGCCCAATAGCGTGAGGGAGCACATGGCAGCTTAGTTCATCTCAATTTCAAGCTGCACAGCATAGAAGAGGGCGCACAACCAGGGTTCCCGGCTTATGATCCAGGACAAGGTATGACTTGGTCCAATCAGGGAGTGCGGGGGGGGGGGGGGGGGGAGATGCAGAGGCAGTCGAGGGAGGAAGGAAGGAGGGACCGGGTCAGCTGTGGTAGCCCCATCTTGTGGGAGACAGAGGAGCCAACGAGGCAGCCACGAACGGTAACAGCTCACCCCCAACTGGCACACCAACCCAAGTCCCACTTGACAGCACACACCTTCCCCCACAAGGCACAGCGATGAGTCAGCACCTAGTCGCAGAGTATTGTCAGCAGCAGAACTTCACCGAGGGGGGCTCGGGCAACTTCAATTTCACAGCAGAGCCTCCCCGGGAGTGCAAAGCCAACAGCATTGGCATTCCATTACAATGAGTGAGACCACCTGGAATTTTTGCAGATGGCAGGTGGCCCTCACAGGCATCAGGCATTCTTCACGCTCACAACACGTCCCTCTGGCACATGAAAAGACTGAGGGCTCCTCCACCAGTATGCACTTTTTGGGCATCGAGATTGAAAAGATGATATCCAGACTGCCAGAGGATAAAGTGTCTAAGTCGCGTGATATGTTGAACCAAGCCGGGAGAGCCAAGAAGCTTACACTCCACACATTACAATCCATCGTGGGCAGCTTGAATTTCACCTGTAGAGTGATTCCTATGGGGAGGATCTTCCTGAGGAGACTGGCTGCGGCAACTTTGAGTGTATACAGGCCTCTTCACTTTATTAGGATATCAAGGCCTAAGCGCATTGACACTACCATTTGGGTATCCTTCTCGGCCGACTTCAATGGTGTATCAGTATGCCAGGAGCCCCCACTTTCCAGTCGGGACCTGGACATACACTCTGACACCTCAGGAAGATGGGGTTTCTGAGTTTATTGTCAGGGTGCATGGTCCGCCACACCTTGGCCAGACACATGGGTGGAGGCAGGATTTACCCGGAATGTTACATTCCTCAAATTGTCCCCCATACTGGTGGCATTAGTGCTCGGGCAGGATAAGCTGCAGAATAAGCAAATTTTATTTTGGTGCAACAATTAAGCAGTGGTGCATGTACTGAATTATCAATACGCTAGGTGCCTGCGCATAGCCAAATTGCTAAGAGAGGTGGTGCTGGTCAGTTTGTGCATCAATACCACCATTCAAGCACTTCATGCAGATGCCTTATCCCGTGCTAAGTGGGAATTATTTCACAAACATGTACCCACAGTGGAAGAGACAAGAAACTCAGCCCTGGACCAACTATGAAAGATTGGTTTCCGACCACCAGAGGACGCATAAAGGGATCATTAGCCTCTGCCATGTGATCGACGTACTGCAGGAGGTATGAACATATGAAGGAATTTCTATCTAAGCTTGTCTGGGTTGCCAGCTTCATACTAGAGGATTTGATTATCAAATATGTTTCCTCGGCTAAGGATTCGAGAGCCTCCAGGGGCTCAGTTATCAAACACCTAGCCAGATTAGCCTTTTTCAGAAAGGCACGCTGTGAGAAAGATGCTGGCAGGCTAGGCCAGAAAAGGCAAACTGAAGAATGACTCTAGTCCCCCGATCACACACAACCTGCTGGTGAAATTATTCATACTATTGCTAACCATATGCGCTTCAGCATTTGAAACCTGCTTATGTCACTTGCCTTTCTCGTAGGCCTTTTTTGGAGCACTGTGAATAAGCAAGTTTGTGGCCTCATCCAAATGTGATGTGGGCTTCAATGGCATCTTGCTGAAGTACAGGACATGTACATCCTTGTCAACTTGCATACAGGTACACAGGTCCAAGACTGATCAGGCAGGTCGGAGGCCGCACTCTCTTTAAATGCACTGACTCCTCGGTCACCTGTCCAGTTAAGAACAGGGAGAGTTACTTGGCCATTCATCCTGCGGGTGGGGCACATTTGTTAATTCATGACAACAGGATCCCACTCACCCGATACCAATTCTCAGTCTTCTCTGGCTGGTGATAGACAAATTGGATCTGAGTTCCAGTAAATTCACGTATCACTCATTTAGAATTGGAGCCACAACCAGCACAGTGCAGGCAGGATTACAGATAGACACAATAAGGCAAACAGGATGGTGGAGGTCCTCTGCAGCCAATGCATATATGAGGCTTGACCAGGCGAGGGAAATCACTTATGATGCTTAAATATCGTTACAGATGATTCACAGTTTCATCAGATCATATGGATCGTCAGACACTCTTTCATCCAATGGGCAGCTAGGAGGGCAAGCAATCAACCTTAAGGACCACACTTAAGCTTGGCCCTTTCAGGTGTGCACATAGACTGGATGGGCAAGTGGGATATGCATTGGAACTAGCTTTTACCCCTTCTGTGTCACCAGAGAGATTTGTCAGCTCCCCCCAGTGCCTTAAAAATAAATCTCAGGGGTAATGATTTGGACAGCCTTTCCTGCAAACATTTAATCAAGTGGTTCAAGACTGACCTTGCTGAACTAGCTTTGTGGTGCCGAACACCTATTTATTATGGTCAAACATTATCCAGTGCCCCAAATGGGGTGATGCTCTGCGGGAGGGGGTCGAAAAAAGGTGAACTGACAGATTGGCGAGTGGACTCAAAGGTTGGGCGGGCGGCACAATAAGCATGGTTGGGCAGATGTGACATGTGATGGCATATATATACCTGACTGGATACACCTATCTGATATTGGTTATGACATCTTTAACAATGCACTGCAGGAAGCCTTGGATGGTCTGTTTTGGGGTGCTGGCCCCTGAGGAGAGTTAATGGGAGCACGAGGCAAGGAAATCCCTATGGTTATGGTGAGTATCTGAGCTGATGGCAAGCTCTGATTGGTGGAGTGAGTGTTGTCAATATGGTAATGGGCCAGCTATCGGCTGGCAAAGGAAGGCCTTTATGGAGAATGGAGGGGCATGGTTACGCCAAGGATGTGTGGCCCCCTTGCTTGGTAGCAAGTTGGGGACGACGGCAGAGAGAGATCGCTGCCTTGCTTGGGCATGGATGGAAGGAGGGGTGGCTAGGATCAGACATGGGTTTTAGTCCCAGCTCCCAGCATTATTGTGTGGGCCCCCAACTCATGGTTAGAGCCTGCGACTAACTAGGTACCAGGCTGGGTCTCACTGGGGCCCCCCTCCCCCATGATGGCTCCGGCCTCTCCACCACCCTTTTCTCCTCCCAGCGTGTCGACGTGGTGGCGGCACACAGGCGATGCCATTGGAAGCACTAGCTGCCCCTGAAGATGTGGGAAGAGGGGAAAGCCGGGCATGGCTGATGACAGCGCAAACCCTTTAAATTCGGGGTCCAGAAGGTAGGTTTGGGTCTAAGTTTCCTTAATATTGTTAGGCAGCCAGTCAAAGGATGTTAGATAGCGTCCGCATATCCTTGTATACGTTCTTTTTTTTTTTTCTTCATTTGACAGACAATACGCAATGTTAGCTAGCCGAGAACTTGTCATTGTTTATATTGTCGCAGCAAGGGGAGGTACCTGAGGCAAAGGCAAGCTCTGATTGGTAGTGCGGGTGTTTTCGACACTGTAACAGGCCAGCTGTCGGCTGGCAAGGAAACTCTTTTACGGCAAATAGAGGAGCGTGGCAATGGACATGTGTCCCCCTTGCTTAGTATCAAGGCAGGGGGGCCGGCAGAGGAAGATCATTGCCTTGCTTGATTTCTCAGCGGATAGCAAATTGGGGGCATAGCCCCAGGATCCATTACCATGGCTCAGGTACGTGTTTTAATTAATTCTTATCTTAATAAAGCTGCGGCCTTTACTGCCAATTCATCTTGTTGAGATTTTCATATTCATTTGTGTCATGCTTGAACTGGAGGCGGGCACGTGTGGAGTGGGGGGGTGTGCTGCGCATAGCACATGTACCCTTACTCACATACAGGGGAGGGGCAATTTCCAAAAGGGACATTTTCCATGGGTAAACACCCA
Source organism: Rhinatrema bivittatum (assembly GCF_901001135.1). Taxonomy (NCBI): domain Eukaryota; kingdom Metazoa; phylum Chordata; class Amphibia; order Gymnophiona; family Rhinatrematidae; genus Rhinatrema; species Rhinatrema bivittatum. The sequence goes on along the minus strand of NC_042618.1, from coordinate 72,066,170 downwards.
GTTACCTGCGCTAATCCCTTTGACAATTGCCCCCACCTTGCTAAAATAAAAGACCTACACACTCCCAAAATTCAAACATTTCTTTTTAGCAAACAAGTTATTCATTCTATGGATGTGGTGCTTGCTGGGTGCCACAGGATGTATTTGTTCCTTCCCTGGCAGTGCCCCGACGCTCCCCTCAGTCTACTGGAGAACTGTGTTCCTGCCAGAGTTCTCAATGGAGAAGGAATTAAGAATGCAACCAAGCTCTGTGCACCTAGGATAAAAAAAAAAAAAGCTCCAAAACAATGGAGAAATGTGCTTTTATTAATAAATGCTGTTTCTCCTTGCCACAGCATCTTTGTATGAGGCATTTGAAATAAATTAGGAAAAAAATCTAAGAAAGGAGCCGGAGGGGCACTTCTTCAACGTGAAGATCATACATCTGTGTTCTGGGGAGTTTCTACCAGGCAAATGTCTGACTCTGTGGAGTTGAAGACAGCTGTTCCAAGGGTAAAAACAAATTCCTTCCTGCTGTGTGGGTGATCACAACAAAGCCCTAGATTAAAAGAGCTTTACCCTCAGCTAATCTCAACAAATTGAAATACTTAGCTGTATCACTAACCACTAAGCACTCAACTAATTTACATTTTAAAAATGTTTACAGAAGCAGTAAGCATAGCATGTACTGTAATGCAACCAACTCCCACATCAACTGGGACTTTTCTTAAAAAGAGAAGAGATCTCAAAACCTGCCCCTACTAAATATATTTATAAACTTTAAGACAATTTGGTACAAAATATTAATTTGGTTAGCCCCCAAAAATACAATTTGAAAAACTCTGTTCATAACCTATCTCAGGGGTGGCAGACCCTGGTCCTCAAGAGTCATAAACAGGCCCAATTTTCAGGATATCCACAATGAATAATTTGCATACAATGGGGACAGTGCATGCAAATTTATCTCATGCATATTTATTGTGGAAAGCCTGAAAACCAGGACTGTATGTAGCTCTTGAGGACCAGAATTGGCTTCCCCTTAGTTTGAAACATCTCCAACAGAATAAATTCATTACCTACATTTATACCATAAGTGTTGAATACATTCAAATACGTACATATATAAGTTAATCAAACATAAAACAGTACATAAACTCTCATTCACATATTACACAGACCAAATGCACACATAACAGTTGTGAACTTGCTCGCTGATGAAGAGTTCCTGATAGATCTATAAAAAAAGACAAGGTCAAGTCCATTAAGCCTGTACTTTACTTTCAGTTTACCTATTTATTAGTTTTCTTCAAAATACAATCAGTTTTATTTATAGCTTGATTTGGCCATCTGCCAGATTCTTCAAGGTTGGAGTGGAGCTTTATGTCCGACCTCTACTTTTCCAACACTGACTATGTTTTGCCAACTAGATGCATCAAGGGAAGTTTCACATCCCAACACTGCAGGGCTCATTCAAAATCTTTGCTACACAAAGAGGACAAGATGGCCACCGCCTGACCTTCACGTTGAAGACGTTTCTTAGATTTTCTTCTAATTTATTTCAAATGCCTCATACAAAGAGGAGAGCTCAGTTGAGGGAGATTTCAAGCTCCTCTCCCGTTCCCGAGCAATTACAACTTCGGATAGAGACTTTCTTCACTGCACCCCTATTAGAGATGCAGGAGGGGAGAGCCGCTATGGAGACTGATGCGGAGCGATCGTCGCCTCCGTTGGCTGAAGTAATACCCTTAAGCCCCGGTGAGCTGAGAGTGCCTCCACCTCCAGCTTCATCGATTTTGGATATTTCTGAACTTAGATCAAAAGATGTTAATATCTTTAAGGCACCAAGAAGGGAAACCATTTTGGTCTTTCCTTCGGTGAATCCGCCTGAAACAGATTCCACGGGCCTCTCTCCTGTTTTAAAATTGCCTGAGTTTATTGAAGGTAGAAGCGGCCCCATGGGTGAAGGAGATGGGAATGTGCAGGTATGCCCGTTGTTAACATTATTATTTGAGAAACCGAAAGGGATAACTTTGGAGTCTGTTTGGACTGCTTAATTTCTATTGAGAAAGCTATTACTTCTTTAATGGCTGTAATTCTGGACAGTAATTGGCGAGTTCTGGTTACAGAAAAGCAAGTTGGATTATTGGCTACTAAAGTAACTGAGATGGACATAAGAATTTCTAACTTATTGTTTCTTCTAAGAAAATAGAAAACATGGAAAGTGCTTTAAGAATCTTAAATTTGAGAATATTAAATTTTCCTTACGTAAGGTTGCTTTCTCCTAAGGAACTATTTAAGAGCTATTTAGTGCAGATTGGGATAGATTTTAAAAGGGTGCGCACACTACCCGGCGCACACACATGTACACCTGATTTTATAACTTGCGCGCGCAAGTTATAAAATCAGGGGTTGGCGCGCGCAAGGGGATGCACAATTGTGCACCTTGCATGCGCCGAGCTGTGCTGCCTTCCCCCGTTCCCTCCCCCCTAGCCTGACCTTCCCACCCCTTCCCCTAACCTTTCCCCCCCAGTCCTACTCTAAACCCCCCCCCGACCCTTGTCTTACCTTTTGCGCCTGCCTATGGGCAGGCACAAGTTGAGCGTGCTGGCAGCCTGCCGGCACAAGATCCCCTGACACAGCGGCAATGTCTGCTGTGTCAGAGGCCTCTGGCCCCGCTCCCGGACCGCCCTGCTCCTTTTTGCAAGCCCCGAGACTTACACACGTCCCGGGACTTTACGTGCATCTCCGGGCCTTTTTAAAATAGGCCCGGCGCGTGTAAACCCCCCCTTCGCGCGTACATCCTCTGGATTTACGCGCGTAGGGCTTTTAAAATCCGCCCCATTCTTATTTCCATCAGAAGCTGTTCCAATGATAACAAAGGCTTATTTTTTACCAAAATCAATACCTAAGGATTCTGAACCTGTTTCACCTATAAATGCATCCGAAATATTGGAACTGTCTCAAGAGATGGCTATTCAGAACAGAGCCACTTTGTTGATAACGTCTGCCTTCTTATCCGAGAGAAATTCTCTGTTGAAATTTTTTTTCTAGAATCATCATCAGTTATTCTACGGCCAAAAAATGTGGATTTTCCCTGACATTACCAGGTCAACCCAAGAACGCAGGAGGACATTTCTTTCTATGAAATCTGAAGTCTTAAGTAAAGGCGCAAAATTTGATTTTAGATTTCCTTGTAAATGTCTGCTAAAATACCAAAATTCTAATTCCATATTTTTTGAACCCTCTCAATTACGGGTATTCTTGGACTCCCATTCCTAATGTTCTCCATGTGTAGGCTCGGCATAATTTTGTTTGGGGGGTGTAAATTCAGGATTAATTAGGTATGACCATGTTTCTTGTTGTAATCACATATGTTAAACCTTGTCCTGCTCTATTTCCTATTAATTAATGAGGCAATATTTATAAGGGAATTTAAAATATCATTTTGCATATTTCATGATTGTTTATATTACAAATCTTGTCATATTTACTGGTACAAGGAATACTTGTGTTTTTGTGTTAAAAATTCAATAAAAATAAAATAAAATAAAAAATCTCTGCTACACAATAAAAGGGCTAGATCACTCATCAAACCTCAAGTTTAATACAAAAACTTTAAAGCATCATAATTACCCAACTGTTGCCACTTAACCACCATCATTAAGCCTGTATGTTCACCACCTAGAACCAGATTATGCAGGACAACCTGCAATACCAACACACACACAGGAATCCCATTGTTTCACATTCCCTATCCACATCAGTCAAAATAAATTTACCTCAAAGGAACACCCAGTTCTTATCGACTTCTGTAAACCGGAGTCGCTAGTACTATCAGCTACTACAATCAAAGACTTTCATCCTTTCCACTAGCAATGTGCAGCATTTTTACAGGGTTTTTTTTCCAATTAGAGCACATTATTTCAATTTAGTGCGCACTAACTGGAAATTACTATGTAACATGATGGCCGTACTCACCCCCAGAACACTGCCAATGAAGCCGGCACGCCACCTCTCCCTGAGTTCCCCATAGGCGTGCGCACGCATCAACCACGCCACAGCCCAAGGGCTCACATCTGTGACAGTTTGCTGAGGCCATGGGCTCGGTGGACCTGTCCCCGGCTCAGGCTATTTCAAGCTTGGATCTCCATGTCCAGCAGCAGCAAGACCAGCTCAACCAAATGACCCTGGTACCAGCCTTAGTAAGAGCAAGTCCACCTGCTCTCGGTGCGGGCCTAGTAAGTTCGCCCGCTAGGCTGCGTCAACCACGCCACGTCTGTGACATACTGCACACTAAAAATTAACAAAACAAATCGAAACAAAAAAGCCTGACATGAAAAGACAAAGCTAAAACTATTTGGCTGCACATCCCTACTTTCCACCATCCAAAACAAGGAGAATGGCGATGCCACCATCTAAATGTCCTTTTATAAGGCAACCGAGTCAAATCAGATGACTTAACTGAGCCAGTCTCAGAACAACTCTGCCTTTTATTATCCCAGATAAACTAACAGTATCAACCAATCAGCTATCCTATAATACCAGTCTTGGTCCAACTAATCCTGATCCATCTACTCAGGGTCTAAAAGTGGACTATTCAAAGCACAAATGATTGAATATGAGTTGTTTAAGGAATAAGCAGAACGATGCTCCGCTGGTAGATTCCTGGGAAGCAGCAGCACAGTTAATTGATTATTTAACCTTTTTTTTTTTATTGATTAAAGTTATTCCTGTCACAGAGGAGGCAATCTCCCATCATTGCTGTTGACAAGGGAACAATGGTGGATATTGGTTTTTAGGTGGTTTACATCCAAGGGGCCTCAATGGGGTGCTTGTATTTGATTTTTAGTGTGTCTTTTGGAGTTTTGAGCCATTTAGGTTGTTCAGTTTTGTCAACAACCGTACAACTAGTCATTTTAGGATCGGAATAGGAGCGCCCGTAGATTCTGTTAATACTTTTAGACTGAAGCGAATTAATTTCCTTAACCCTTGTTGCCAGGATGTGTTTCTCTCCGCCATGGACACCAAACTGATAATGCAACATAAACACAAGGAATTACAAATGAAACATTTTAATCACAGCTTTTCATTTCATTCCTTAGCTCTGAAACGATTTGATCATGAGGGAAACACAGTTAGTGCTAACTGGCCAATATATGTTGCTATAGTCCCTGCTTGGGAGGACTGTGCTACTAAGGAGTAGGGCGTGGGTTAACAGGAGATCTGATATACCAACACTGAAGACTAGGAAAGAAAATGAGTTCCATTTGCTTATCATGGGTGATTAAAACTAGAGCATGCGCCCATAGAACAAAATATTTCCTAGAAAACTGAAGAGTTAAGCAGGCTAGAGAATGAGGAAAAAGTGAAGATAACCAACCTTTGAAGTAAAGGAAGAAAGATGCATTTTGTATGGGCACACTAGACTGATATTCTGTGCCTACTTTTAATTCTCTCCATAATTAAAAAGGATCTTTGTCCATTCTCACTGTGCAGTAACCCAACAAGTAATAAAAGTATTTGTTTAACCAGCAAACAGAGCATAACTAGCTCGTTTCTATTTTATATATTGATTTATCAGCATAGGACCACTTCAAGCAGTTTTGTTGCAATTTACAAACATAAAAGTTCCTGTTAACATAACTTCCAAAAATACTTATGGCTTAAAGACACAGAAATACATTCTTTAATCCTTTATACAGTCTGTTATTCGTCTCCCTGTCAGTGATAACCTGTTTTGATTTTCGGTAAAACTCTTTATAGCCTCGGATGTACATTCAGAATGTTTTAGCAATACCAAGAGGGGCCACCCACATACAAGGCGTTCTGAACCAGCAGAACTTCATCAAGACAAACAAAGCACGCAGCTACCTAAATTTGAGTCCAGGAAGGAAATAAAAGCATTTTAACAAAGGCATCCACAAGGCCATTTTAAGAAAGATCCACTATCAGCAGTTCTCTCCTATGTATAAAACCTCTCAGCCAAGTCTATGGGTGGGTCCTGAGGTGATTAACCGGGTTAGAAACCGGTTGAACAATAAGACAGAGGCTTTCAAAAATGTTATTACAAACCGATAAGCAGGAAAGGTTTGCCTTTTTGCAGATGATGCTAAGATCTGCAACAAGGTGGACACTCTAGATCAGGGCTTCCCAAACTTTTTGCCAATGTGACCCTATTTTACCACTTGAAAATTCATGTGACCCCAGAGGATGCCCAAGCCAGAGGAGCGGGGGTGAGGTCCATCTGCAACAATTGCCATCCCCTCATTCCAACTGATTCTCCACCGATGCTTTCCCTTAACCTCCACTCCCCTCCAGAGGACATCCTCTCACAACTTCTGCCACTCCAGCTGATTCCCTCATACATCTTCCAGCTCTTCTCACCTTCCCAGCCCATCCTCTGTCTCTCTCACCCTCTCCAGCCCTTTTCACATCCTCCTAGCTGAACCTCTCACCTCCAAGTCATTTGCATAACCCCCAATTGTTCCTCTGTCATTCCCTCCCTCTCACCCCATTCCTTTGCCCCTCCAACTCTTTGCTCTCATCCCCTCCAACTGATATGGGTAGATGTGAATCAGTTATTTACTCTTTCGGATAATAGAAAGACTAGGGGGCACTCCATGAAGTTAGCATGGGGCACATTTAAAACTAATCGGAGAAAGTTCTTTTTTACTCAACGCACAGTTAAACTCTGGAATTTGTTGCCAGAGGATGTGATTAGTGCAGTTAGTATAGCTGGGTTTAAAAAAGGATTGGATAAGTTCTTGGAGGAGAAGTCCATTACCTGCTGGGCTGGATGGACCCTTGGTCTGACCCAGTATGGCATGTTCTTATGTTCTTATACCCTCTTACCCACAGCTCCTCTCTTGCATCTTCTGAAATTCCTCCCCTCACCTTCTACAGCCAATCCCTCTCCCACTGATCCAACCCTTAAACCTATCTTGCATCTGATCTCTCCTTTCCAACAGCTCCTTCTCCAAACATCCCTTTGGCCAGGGTCAGCAGCAACATTTTCCTTTGGGCCCCGGGCCAAAAGTGAATGAGAAGTAGGGCAACATTTTTCTCTTGGGTAGGTTCAGTGGTGAGAGAGTGAGAAGCAGAGACAGTCTTCACTGGCCTTTGCACACTCAGCCCACCCTTCCTCTCATGGCTGGTCCAAAGCCTGATCTGCAAGTGGCAGCAGAACATAAGAAATAGCCATGCTGGGTCAGACCAAGGGTCCATCAAGCCCAGCATCCTGTTTCCAACAGAGGCCAAACCAGGCCACAAGAACCTGGCAATTACACAAACACTAAGAAGATCCCATGCTACTGATGCAATTTATAGAGTGGCTATTCCCTAAGTAAACTTGATTAATAGCCATTAATGTTTGTGTAAATTCAACAATTCAAAAATTACTTAATTAACCTACAATGTGTGGAACAAAATTTCAGAAACACTTTGCACAAACACTTGAAAAAATGTTTGAAAAAATATTTTTATGGAGAAGGTGGAAGTTTCATATATAGTGTAGGCGACTCCGCACCAATCAATAATTGGTTATAATCATCAACCCCCACCACCTCCAATGAGGGATCAGATTTCAAATGCTTGAGGATTCACCAACATTTACAGGGAAGTCTATTATGGACCCGCCTTAAGCTTATTGGACATTTTCATAAGATCATATTAGGTCCTTTCTAGAGGAAAGGTAAACATTTACACCTCCGTGGATGTTTTTGAATTGTTTTGGGATTACAATTTCAATTTACAAAAAATTTTTCAAAAAAAAGTTTTGTTTTATTGGAGGTGGTGGGGGTTGATGATTATAACCAATTATTGATTGGTGCGGAGTCGCCTACACTATATATGAAACTTCCACCTTCTCCATAAAAATATTTTTTCAAACATTTTTTCAAGTGTTTGTGCAAAGTGTTTCTGAAATTTTGTTCCACACATTGTAGGTTAATTAAGTAATTTTTGAATTGTTGAATTTACACAAACAGAGTTTTCAAATAATTTATAGTAAATACAGTCTGGCAGCGATAGAGCAGCTACATGTTGCCTTTGATTTATTTTAGATGCCAATTAGTCAATCAGAACAGAGAACTGAAAATGTACTGAATTCTTTCAGTAGTATTTCTTTTTTCTTTTTATTATTTGCCTCCAGTGCCTTATATGGTAGGTAGTGGTAAGTATATAAAAGCCTATTAAACTCGGTGTTTATCTGCTACTTTCAAATTAAGACAATATCAGCAACAAAAAAAGCTGGGATTCTTTCAATCTTCTACAGGCAGGAAAGGAAACCTAAGAACCAAAAGCACTGCATCACATCAACTATTTGATAACTATCAACTATTTGATATTATTGATTATTATTATTGATTATTATCAACTATTTGATATTATTGATAACATGCAAAGTTATCAATGCAATTTATTCTATGTTTTTTGGTTCCATGTAAGCTCCCATGCGAAGTTATTTAGTTCCACTGTAAACCGGTTTGATTTGTATTCTTTACAAGAAGATCGGTATATAAAAGTTAAAAATAAATAAATAAATAAATAAACTATTTCCAGATATGTGAACTGTGTCTGCATTAGGAGACAATAATTTTCCATTGTTTCTCATTGGTTCAAACAAGATTATATGAACAGGAATAAAATTAACTATTGACAAGTCAAACGTCTAAAATCGGAGAAAGCGGAGGTTCCCGGTCGCGGCAAGCCGCGACCTTGAACCGCCGCTTACCAGCGCGGCAGACCCCCGCGTTTGCCTTAGAGTTGTGCTGGGTCTTGGGTCCGGGGCCGCGGTACAACATGGCCGCGGCGTTTCTGCTCCTCTTCCGGCTTGCTGGCTCCGCCCCCTTCTGGGGCTTACATGAAGGCCGGGGATTTGCTGTAGGAAGCCTCCTGTGACGGGATTGGCCCGCTTCCAGAGTGCCAGCTGGTGGGAGCTATTTAAAGGCAAGTTCTGCACCTCAGACCTTGCCTTGACTTCCTCTCGGCTCCTGGTCTGTTCCTGCTCGTGGTTCCTGATCCTGACCTGTGGCTCCCGATCCCTGGACTGGTTTTGGCATATTCACTGGCTTCTGATCCCTGGACCGGCTGTGGCGTATTCTCTGGCTTCTGACCCCTGGACCGGCTGTGGCGTATTCGTTGGCTTCTGACCTCGGGACCGGCTGTGGAGTTTTCTCTGGTTTCTGACCCCTGGATCGGCTGTGAGGTACTCTTTGGATCTTGACCCTTGGACTGGTTCGGATTTTCCTCCACTTCCATTATTCTGAACTGTCCATCTTTGATCCCACGACCTGCTGGAGGCGCCAGCTCAGCTTTACTCTCCACGGCCTGCTGAGGACATCGACTTTTGATTCCACGACCTGCTGGAGGCACCAGCTCAGCTTTATTCTCCACGGCCTGCTGAGGACATCGACTTTTGATTCCACGACCTGCTGGAGACGCCAGCTCAGCTTTACTCTCCACGGCCTGCGGAGGACATCCACCTTGATTCTACGACCTGCTGGAGGCACCAGCCATCTGGACCATACAACCTGCAGGAGGTGCCTGCATCCAGATCTCCCTGCCGTCCCTTCCGTGAGAGTCCTGGTCCAGGCCTCGCCAACCAGCGATCGGACATCCATCCTTCGCTGGACCAAGGGTTCACACCCCGAAAGCCTAACAGTAAGTCAAGGCCATGGACCCGGCAGAGGCATCGGCATTACGAGCAATTCCCGGTCTGGCACAGAAGATAGTTGAACAACAGAGTATGTTAGAAACCATGGCCACTTCCATTGAACGACTTAATGCTCGATTAGACGCTGTGGTTGCTACGCACATTAGTCCGCCTGCAGTCAGCCCACCGACTGCACCTGCTACACATATGCTGCAAGGACTTCCTCGTCCGGTTATACCTTTGCCAGTTCCACCTCGGTATGCTGGAGACCCACACTTATGTGTAGGATTTCTGGACCAATGCAACATGCATTTTCATTTACAATCCTCTCTCTTCCCAGATGATATAACCAGAACCACCTATATATTATCTTTGTTGGATGGCAAAGCCCTAGCATGGGGATCGGCTCTGTGGCAGAATGCTGATCCAGTACTACAGGATTTCTCTCGCTTTCTGGAATTGTTTCGGTTGGTGTTTGAAGAACCAGGGAAGAAGGCAGTCGCGGGGTCCATCCTCCTACACCTTCGTCAAGGAGGACGACCTCTTATGGATTACAATATTGAATTCCGAACTCTGGCGACGGAGCTTCAGTGGGAAGATGCAACCCTCCGCACAATTTATTTGGAGGGCCTATCTACTAAAATCAAGGATGAATTGGCGGCCAGGGAACTTCCTACTTCCTTAAACTCACTCATCGAGTTAGCTACCAGGATTGACCGACGAATTCAAGAGAGAGCTCGGGAGAATCTGGGAATTAGACGACGCCTGACCAGCTCCTATACTCGACCTCCGCCTTCCACAAATAACCAAGAAGTACATCCTAACGAGACCACTACTGAGGAACCCATGCAACTCGGCAGAGGTCCCCTGTCTCCTGCGGAACGTCAGAGACAACGTAGAGAAGGACTTTGTTTGTATTGTGGGGGTTCCGGTCATCGGATTGCCAGCTGCCCTATTCGACCGGGAAACTCCAAAGCCTAGGGTCCATGGGGGGAGTAACCCTAGGTCTTACATCTCCAGCTCCCCCACTTACGCTACCTGTCACCCTCACAGTTAATGGACATACATTTACCACCTTGGCCCTTGTGGATTCCGGTGCCGGCGGAGAATTTATCCTGCAAGAAATAATCGAACAACTACGGATTCCTACCCGACCTTGTCTTAAACCATTAGTCGTCTCATCTATTCACGGGGATCCTCTCCCAGGGACCATTACACACCAGACTGAACCTCTGGATTGTCATATTGCACCTGACCACCGGGAACAAATTACGTTTTATGTACTCAAAAAAGCCATTCATCCAGTGGTCCTTGGCATTCCGTGGCTACAGCATCATAATCCTCAATTTGATTGGACTACTTTAAAACTGAAGCAGTGGGGATCCAATTGTCTGGGAACCTGTTTAAAAATGACAGCATATACACAGTTTCATTTGTACCTCTGGCCTAGGGAAATTACCCCCTCAATATGAACAATTTGCGGATGTATTCTCCAAGGAGGCTGCGGATATCTTACCTCCTCACCGGGAGTTTGACTGTGCTATCAATTTGATTCCGGGATATACACCGCCTCGAGGGAGAACATATCCTTTATCCATTTCAGAGACTTTAGCCATGTCTGAATATATCCAAGATAACTTGCAAAAAGGCTTCATATGAAGATCTACCTCCCCGGCAGGGGCCGGATTTTTTTTTGTCAAGAAAAAAGATGGGACATTACGACCTTGCATTGATTTTAGGGGGCTCAATGCTATAACCATCAAGGACAGATACCCACTACCCCTCATCGCAGAGTTATTTGACCGATTACAAGGAGCCCGAATTTTTTCTAAACTGGACTTACATGGAGCCTATAATCTGGTTCGGATTCGTGAGGGTGACGAATGGAAGACGGCTTTTAATACAAGGGACGGACACTACGAATACTTAGTTATGCCGTTTGGCTTAACTAATGCTCCAGCCGTCTTCCAACACTTCATCAACGAAATCTTCAGGGATCTACTCTACATCTGTGTGGTGGTTTACTTAGAGGATATATTAATTTTCTCTACAGACTTACCAGCTCACCGTCAACATGTTCTACAGATTTTGCAACGTTTACGAGAGAATAATTTATATGATAAATTGGAAAAATGTGTTTTTGAGACTGAATCTGTACCCTTCTTAGGATATATCTCTAAACAAGGATTTCAGATGGATCCGGCTAAATTAAAATGTATACAGAACTGGCCTCAACCAACTGGTCTACGTGCACTGCAGAGGTTTCTTGGTTTCGCCAACTATTACCGCAGTTTCATCAAGGATTTTTCTAAGCTCGCGGCACCACTTACTGCACTCACTCGTAATGGAGCGAATACTAAATCTTGGCCAGTGGAAGCTATTTAGGCATTTCAAACCCTGAAAGACTCCTTTTTACGACAACCTTGTCTGCATCACCCAGATCCCAGACATCCCTTCATTGTTGAGGATGATGCGTCCACTGTAGGTGCGGTATTAAGTCAAATTTCTGCTTCTGGCAAGTTTCATCCCTGCTCTTACTTTTCGAAGAAATTCTCACCTGCTGAGCGCAATTACTCTATAGGCGATCAAGAGTTACTTGCCATTAAACTTGCTTTCAAGGAATGGTGACAGTGGCTGGAGGGGTCTCAACATACGATCACGGTTTTTACGGACCATAAAAACCTAATATATTTACAGCAAGCTCAAAGACTCAATCCACGCCAAGCCCGCTGGGCACTTTTTTTTACCCGTTTCGATTTTGAAATTAGATATCGACCCGCCAGCAAGAACATTAAAGCGGATGCATTATCACGATCTTTTGTCAGCGACGACGTCTTAGAGCCCGTTCAAAACATCATCGATCCTGCTCGCATCATTCTCTCTGCAACTTTCACAGTTCCTGTTGGCAAGACGGTGGTACCTCAAAGACTTCGCAACAAAGTATTGAAATGGGGACATGATTCCCAGGTAGCTGGGCATTCTGTACAGAGACAAACTCTTGCCCTTCAGCAGAGTCACTATTGGTGGCCAGGAATGCGTAAGGACATTCGCGCTTATGTATATTCCTGTCCTACATGCGCGCAACATAAGGATCCTACAGGGAAGTCTTGGGGGGCTATTACAACCTCTTCCGGTACCTACCAAACCTTGGTCTCACATTTCCACGGACTTTATTGTTGATCTGCCGCCTTCAGAAGGACATATGGTCATTTGGGTTGTGGTGGATCGATTCTCAAAAATGGCTCATTTTACACCTCTACCCACTCTTCCATGTGCTCCATGTTTGGCTCATCTCTTCATGTTACACATTTTTCGTCTCCATGGTATTCCACAGCACATTACCTCTGACCGTGGATCACAGTTCACTGCGAAATACTGGCGGAGCCTTTGCACTAAATTTCATATTACTCTAGATTTCACCACGGCGTTTCACCCCCAAGCCAACGGGCAGTCAGAGAGGACTAACCGGTCCTTAAAACAATTTCTACGAACTTACGTTAATTCTCGACAAGATGACTGGGCGGCCTTGCTGCCTTGGGCTGAGTTCTCCCACAATTTTCACACTTGCACGTCTACGGGGGCTTCTCCTTTTAAAATCATTTATGGACAGCAACCCGCTCCACCGATACCATTACCCTTGCCAGTTGCCTCTCCAGCGGCCCAGTTCACGGCTCTACAACTAAAACAACTATGGAACCACACGCAACAAATGTTACGAAGGGCAGCCAATACTGCTAAGAGGTTTGCGGATCGGCACAGACGGCCGGCACCACGATTCCATCCAGGAGACAAAGTGTTGCTAAGTACCAGACACTTTCGTTTATGGGTTCCCTCCATGAGATTGGCTCCTCGATACATTGGTCCCTTTTCGGTGATAAGACAATTAGGTCCTGTGACTTATCAATTACAACTACCCTCCACACTTCGCATTCATAATTCATTTCACGTATCACTTTTGAAGCCTGTACTTCTCACCTGGCCCTCTCGTAAGACACCTGTTTCTCCGATGGTAAGGGCTGAAGAAGATACCATTTACCAAGTTCGAGAAGTCCTGGATGTGCGCAAACGAGGACGTAAATGGGAGTACCTTCTTGCCTGGGAGGGTTTCGGACCGGAGGAAAATTCCCGGGAACCAGCTACAAATATCTTGGATAAAGATCTTTTCAAGACCTTCCATACTGTTCATCCCGAGAAGCCCAAGCCTTCTAGAGGGAGGCCTAAAGGAGGGGGTACTGTTAGGAGCCGCGGTCGCGGCTTGCCGCAACCGGGAACCGCCGCTTACCAGCGCGGCAGACCGCCGCGTTTGCCTTAGAGTTGTGCTGGGTCTTGGGGCCGGGGCTGCGGTCCGCGGCACAACATGGCCGCGGCATATCTGCTCCTCTTCCGGCTTGCTGGCTCCGCCCCCTTCTGGGGTTTACATCAAGGCCGGGGATTCGCTGTAGGAAGCCTCCTGTGACGGGATTGGCCCGCTTCCAGAGTGCCAGCTGGTGGGAGCTATTTAAAGGCAAGTTCTGCACCTCAGACCTTGCCTTGACTTCCTCTCGGCTCCTGGTCTGTTCCTGCTCGTGGTTCCTGATCCTGACCTGTGGCTCCCGATCCCTGGACTGGTTTTGGCATATTCACTGGCTTCTGATCCCTGGACCGGCTGTGGCGTATTCTCTGGCTTCTGATCCCTGGACCAGCTGTGGCATATTCTCTGGCTTCTGATCCCTGGACCGACTGTGGCGTATTCTCTGGCTTCTGACCCCTGGACCGGCTGTGGCGTATTCGTTGGCTTCTGACCTCGGGACCGGCTGTGGAGTTTTCTCTGGTTTCTGACCCCTGGATCGGCTGTGAGGTACTCTTTGGATCTTGACCCTTGGACTGGTTCGGATTTTCCTCCACTTCCATTATTCTGAACTGTCCATCTTTGATTCCACGACCTGCTGGAGGCACCAGCTCAGCTTTACTCTTCACGGCTTGCAGAGGACATAGACTTTTGATTCCAAAACCTGCTGGAGGCGCCAGCTCAGCTTTACTCTCCACGGCCTGCGGAGGACATCCACCTTGATTCTACGACCTACTGGAGGCACCAGCCATCTGGACCATACGACCTGCAGGAGGCGCCTGCATCCAGATCTCCCTGCCGTCCCTTCCGTGAGAGTCCTGGTCCAGGCCTCGCCAACCAGCGATCGGACATCCATCCTTCGCTGGACCAAGGGTTCACACCCCGAAAGCCTAACACTTACTCTCACGCATACATCCTCACACAGGCTACCTATGTCTCTCTCTCACACAACCCTTCACTCAGGCTCTCTCTCACACATACACAATCCCTTCACACAGGCTTGCTCTCTCACAAACAAACAAGCACCCTCACATACACACAATCCCTTTTTCATACACACCAGCTCCCAATCTCTCACAAACATACGCACTCCTTCACAATCGCCTCACACAGGTTCTTTCTCTCTGGCATCCACACTCAAGCACCCCCCCTGCTCACCCTTACAAACCCCCACTCACCCCCTGCTCTCTCTAGGCCTCACTGGGGCCTTCATCTTCACCGCAGGTGGCGCGCGCTCCGCTCACGGCATGCCTGGGCCTTAATCTTCGCAGCAAGTGGGATGCGCTCCGCTCGCAGCATGCCGGGGTCTCCTCTGCCATTTTCTGCTCAGAATTGCCAAATTCTGCATAGCAAGGGCAATTCTGCGCAAATTCTGCGCTCTGCAGTAACGCAGAATTCCCCCAAGACTAAAATATAAAACATCCATACTTACTCGTTATTGGCAAAATATTGCTCCCCAGCATCCACAGGGAATAGAAAAGTAATCTCAGAAGCAATTTTACCTAAGTCTTGCTTTTGACAACATACTTATGTTGATAGCTATTCTTTCCTTGTCAATACTGAGCTCTGTGACAGTTCTTTTCCAGATGCTGAATAGTGCTGTACTGTTTAATCAAAGGGACGTGTGGCCAGAATGCAGAATGCTTGAAAATATTCACTATTCATTTAATGCATCCACATTTTGTCCTGCAATCTCCTACAGCCAACTTCTCAAAAGAAGCATCAGCCTCCACTTACAATTTTTATTCCAGTTGCACAAGTTTCCGTCATTCAAAACTAAAAAAGGGGGGAATCCCTAATGCACAGGGTATGAATCAATAACCTATTGAAAGAGAGCTCCCGGAGGAAACAGAACAAGGAAAAGCAAGCAAAGCCCTCCGCTGCCTCCCCACCCCCTTCAATTTTCCATTAGTGACTCAGCAAGCCCACATTCCCCTCTCTCCCTACACCCTTTTGTGAATCACATCCCTCTCAGGCTCACAAAAATGGATGTCCATGCTTGAGAGCGATGCTTCTCTTTAAAAACATAAGAACATAAGAAGTTGCCATGCTGGGTCAGACCGAGGGTCCCATCAAGCCCAGCACCCTGTTTCCAACAGTGGCCAATCCAGGCTACAAGTACCTGGCAAGTACCCAAACACTAAACAGATCCCATGCTACTGATGCCAGTAATAGCAGTGGCTATTCCCTAAATCAACTTTACCACGGCCTTACCCGATTGGATGGTGCTGACAGGCGCGTCACTTCCTCATAGGCCCCCACACTATCCCAGGTGACCAGGAACACATTGGTAGGGTGAAAGGAAGCTCGCGGGAACCCTCTCCGAATCTCTACAGCGGCCCTGGCAAGAACAGCATCAGAGTTGTCCTGACGGTAGTAGATCTTTCCCTTCCCATTGCTAGTGTCTATATCTGACAGGAAAGGAGCAATAGCCGGAAAATCCGTGGGAAACCCATCGTCCACGTACTGAGTCTCCCGGGGAAAGTCCTGGGTGGAGATAATTCCATTGGTCCCGACCTAAAGCACAGGGGGAAAAATATGAGATGGTGATCTTATAAGCCACTGCTACTACACTTGAGCACATTTAAAAAGTAATAGGATTTCACCACAAAAAAAATCTTTCTGGAACTTTTCTATATTGTTTCTTAAACTTTGTTGCTAATTATCAAATACCATGACAAGAATGAACCTTACTCGCCTGGATATGATTGTGACCTCTCAAATTTACTGCTCGTGCTATTCTTAATACTTGTGTTGTGCCGAACAGCTTTCTTCCGGAGCTCATAAGATATACAGGTTAACTGCAAGCTGCACAGGCTAGCAGCCCCCAATACAACTGTCTCTATCCATGTATCTTTCTGCCACATTTTCTTGGTCTCTGATTGTATCTCTCGGTACCTGATGATTCGCCGTCTCTCTATGCATAGTGCAGAATAGTCACTAGGCACAAGACTTCCATTCTTGGTTTGCCTTCTATGACTGGTTGTCTAGCATTATCATCAGCTGGAATGAGAATATCCCAGGTGACCACAACTTCTTTGTTCTCTGTAATTCTATCAGAGTTGTAGCTCCAGTGTTTTTCTGGTACAGTTAGTGAAGTGTAGTGTTTAGGGCAGAAAGCAACAAGCTGGTGATCGTCAGAGCATGCCACTTCACTCCTCCTGTGCTCAGACTTGGCTTGCAAGCTCTTTTAGGCACATTCAGGCCGATATTGTAAGGTCCGCGGGAAAATGGGCACGCGCGATACTGTATGTAAATGAGGGGTCGTGCTTAAAAGGAGGCGCTGGGGACAATAGCGCGCCCTTAGCACCTCCTTAGCAGCGGAAACCCAGGAGAGGTCAGCTGTCTGCGGGTTAGGAAAGCAGATGCTCAATTTTATGAGTATCTGTTTTCCTTACCAGTTCACAGCCATGGGTTAGGAAAATGGATGCTCGTAAAATTGAGTGTCCGTTTTCCTGACGGACCGGCTGGCACATTTTTTTTTTTAACTTGTTGGTTCTTCTGACTTAATATCACTACGATATTAAGTCGGAGGATGTACAGAAACGCAGTATTTTCTGCTTTTCTGTACACTTTTTTTTAGGAAGCTCAGAAATTAGCGCCTGCCCTTGGGCAGGCGTTAATTTCTGAGCATAAAATGTGCGGATTGGCCACACAATTTTTTTCGATATCCCGGGCGAATGACTAATAGCCTCATCAACATGCATTTTCATGTGATGAGCGCTATTAGTTTTGGGGTGGGTTGGCCGCGCTAAACCCCTTACTGTATAAGGGGTAGAGGACGCGCATCGAAAACGCACATCCAACTGTGGGTAAAACAGTGTGCTCAGCTAAGCGCACTTTACAGTATTGGCCTGATTGTAACCAGTGGTGGATTTATACTCCTGGCTACCCTGAAGCACATGGGCAGCTGAATGGCCCTGCCCCCCTCTCTCCCACAGTATGGCGCATTGCCACATTTGATGATGCAAAACAAGTGACTCTCACAGCAGGACTATTGCTCCACTAAGGTGGCTGCCCACAGGCACTTGCCTTCTTTATCTATTGATAAATTCACCCAGTTGTAACCATGTGAATTATCTTGTGTACGGTATAAGTACGCTCATAGCAAGCTATCTATATAATTAATTTGCTTTATTTATGTGTTGGTCACTTGTCTGTCAACCCTTCAAAAAAAACCAAACATATTTTCACTGAATGTTTGGGACATTTGCTGACTAATTGTGTTTCCTTGGTATCTACTTTTGGTATGCCACCAAAAATGACCCTTAACTGAATGATTTTCTTCCTATTTGTCACAACTTCTAACTATGTCTAAAAGTGCACGTGTTGTGGGAAAGCTGCATACTTCCAGCCATTCTGAAGACTGCCAATGTATTCATGCATGTAGAATTAGTTTTGATAATTGCTCTCAGTGGAGCAAACGACAATCAAGATGATTGATGAGTACAGAATGCGGGAAGCACGGAAAGATTAAGAGGACATGAAACAAATAAGCAAAGAGGATGTCGCGGAAGAGCTGACATGGAAAGACGACAAGCTGAAAAAGTAGACAACAATAGACTCAGTGAGGACGGCATTGAGGAGGTGCAGAGCTGTGGATTGATGGACATGGTGTTGCTGATTTTGTAAAACATTCAAATTCATTCATTTGCACAAGTTGTTTAAATGGATTCCCCCTCCCACCCCAATCATTTTTGACAGGTATTTACGCTAGTTTATTAGATAATAATACAACACCAGGCCAGAATGCAAGGCCACAAACTTAACATTTGGACTTTCTCTGCACTTCTACAACCATCATACAGCTTAAATCGGCTTTTCTCTGTTAACTCAGTTCTTTGCTGCTCCCATTGCACGTGTCTTCTGCGGAGCTCCTGCCTCAAGGGGTTCTTTTCCGGAGCTCAGATAAATAAACTAAATCCGAAGCCCAGTCCAAAGAATATGCCTTCCGAGAGGTGTCAGCAGTCTGAGCAGGAGGCGTGCAGGCTAAAAGGAAGAGCAGTACAGACTGCTGGATCTACAGGAAAAGCCAAGGCTGCCCTTCCCCGCGAAAGCCACACACAGGATGGATGGCACTCAGAAGAACTGAAAGCAAATTAGCACCATCTCCTTCAAGGGAATCGGAGAGAGCAAAAAGACGGCTAACACACTGCTTTATGCAAACTACAAAAATAATATCTAACAGCACCGAGCCGCCAAAAACTATTCAAAGATGCATGCAAAAAAAAAAAAATCTATGCAAATAATCTGCATTCGGAGCCCCTTCCTCTCTCCCAGACTATTAGAAAAAGCAGCTAGGAACATTTATAGACCAAAGTACTGAATAAGTCTAATGAGAAGAATTCATCCCAAACTGACTACACAATCGTCTCATAAGAAACTCAACGATGTGCTTAGCAAGGGCTTCTCACCAACTTTGCTTCCCTCTGAGATAGGAAACAATTTCATAAAGGGCCGCTTGGGAGTCCCCTCCAACACATCAATGGTTAAATTTTACAGCCAGGGCACGGCAGACACTGGACACTAGCGAAGGAGAAGGCAGGCTGTGGGAACTGAAGGGGCTTGGAGACTGAGCACTTACATAGAGGTGACTAAACGGGGCTTCATAGAAAAATAAAGGTTGCTTCAGCGTCACCACTTCGGAGGTTTCATCGTCGCCTTCCAGGAGCAGCAGATCCCCTCGGTGCTCCCCATAGGGGAACAACTCTCGCCGGCCAACAGCAGCCCCGAAACCCATCAGCCAGTGCAAGCAGAGCACCAGAGGAGCTCCTCTTTCCCGCATGATTCCCCTGGTTAGAGAACGAATAATAATTAAAAAAAAAAAAAAAAGGTCCCAGGAAAGCCGAGCACGTCCTGGTGCGGCCGCCCCAGCTCGTGGAATTCCAGCCTGGGACCTTCCCAGCACTGACCTGAAACCCCCCTGCAGTCCGCGCGAGGCGGGCCTAGCCCATTCCCAGGCCAGGCATTGGCCGCGTTACCCCAACACCGGCCAATGGGAAGGGCCGAAGCCTCCCGCATCTGGTTCGCGTTAGGTTCCCTCTGGCTCGCCGCTGCTCCTCCGCGGGCCGTGCCGGTGGCTTGCGAGGTCCCGAGCTCGGGCAAAGCGCGTGGAGGTGGCGCAAAACCACAGGACTGGTTCCTGAACCACGAGAAGAAAACTGGGCAGCCGTACGTGCAGACTGTTTATTTGCAGTTTGAGGCTGGGATCGCCTCGTGTCTCTCTTGACACGTAGATTTATTTTATTTTTTTTTCCCCAGAAAAGCTGACCCGCTCCATAGAATGTCGGAGGTTGCACATGGCTTTTGCATGTGGTTGCAGAACTGTGACCTTTTTTTTTTGTTCAGGCCATGCTCTTAATTAGGAAATGCCTCTGACCAGGAACTGGGACAAACTTAATTGGACAAGCTGAACTGTATATACCATGAAAAAGTCCTGAAAAGCGCTTAACACACCATTCTCTATTATTTTATGGGAGTCTGGCGTCCTGCAGCTCGCGTGTCTATGGATTATAATTATCACAGAAAAGATTCTTAAAATTTAACTGCGGAGGACATGGTGGTGTAATTTCATTTTGGAGGGGGAGGGGGGGGGGCTGTGTAATGTAAATCACCTAATATGACCTTTTTTGTTTGAGGCTGAGCATAGATTTAGGACAACATAAAACTATAAAATATTAAAGAGGTTTTCTTGATGACATAATATGACCACAAAAAATATAAGGTGATATTGGACTAACCATATATTTCTTGCCTAGCTTTCGAGATTTACACTCCCTTTATCACAGAACTGGATTAAGGTTGCATGTGCCCATAGGCAATGGGGGAGGGGAAGTTATCCTCCCCTGCTCCCTGCAGAGTGGAGGGGGAGACAATCCCTCCTGTCCAAATCCTCCTCTCGGGGCACTCCCCTCCACCCTACTCAACTCCAAGTTGCAGCTCTGCTTCGCTAGCAGCGCCAACTCCAGGTCAGTAACAACAACAGCACCTGAAGATTAAGAAAATCCAGCGCAGAGCCTCTTGCAGCCCTGGCACATTGACTGGCGCTGCAGTGCCCTGCTCCCCTCCTTCCAGACAGGCTTTCTGTTACCATGGAAATCTGTGCATGGGGCAGGGCATCACAGGATCTGTCAGTGCATGAGGACTGAAGGAGGCCTCAGGCTGAATTTTCTTAATCTTCATTTCCTGCTTCTGACCTGGAGCCGGAGCTCCTGGAAGTGGTGATGCGGCAGCGGGCTCAAATTTAGGAATATCAAAAACAAACTATTACTACAGGGAATACTTATTGCCTACGTTGCCCGTGCCTAAATCTGGGCCTGCTTGATCAGGTCAAATCAAAATCCCCTTGTTTTTACCTGATGAAGTAAATGTAACTCCCGAAAGCTAGGCAAGAAATGTATCAAGTTGGTCCAATAAAAAGGTATCAGTTTTTTTCTGTTGTTGATGTTGACCTTTATTTCCACACATTCAAGTGAACCAACATGGCAGCCACATTACTTTATAAGAAGACAGAATTTTATAACTTCTGTTTTACCAACGCTTTCCCTTTCACACATTCCCAACCTTTCTGCCCCACATCTAGACACATTAATACCACCTACAAGTGGAAAGGTCATTTTACACCTCAGAGTGGTTTACTTGGCATTCCAAGTGTTCACTGATGAGGAACAATGAACCAGTAATCACAAGTTCTTGACTTCCACCCTTTCCCATAATCTGCACGGAGTATTTTTAGACTGTGATTGTTGTTCCTCTTTCAGATAAGAAGATGACATGATGACATTTTTTGTTTAGTTTGTAACACATACGGGGCTAAACAGGCCAATCTGGGCTTCGAACTGCCTGAGGCATACTGGGCAGGGGAAGCCACTTCGGGTTGCTTACTCAGTATCAGTCATGCTGCTTTTGTAATCTTTACTCTAGCTGTGCTTCTGTTGTGCCTTGACAGTCTCCACTTGTAAAAGGCTCTCACTTTGGTATGAGGAGACATCACCAGGTGGAGCAATCATGGCCAAGACCTTTCCAAGACGCCAAGTCAATGCTGAAATGTTTCAAAGACGATTTCGAGTTGGAGTCCTTGAAAGTTTCCTTCTTGCTACCCTCTGGCTTGCCATCAAGGATTTTGTCAGTCTTCATCTGACATCCCAGCAACATGGGCTGTCCATCTGATCTGTGATTTCATCAGCAGTGTGGAAGCTTGGAATGCCTGCCTGTGTGAGAACCTTCATGCCAGAGACCTCGTCTTACCATCGTGTCCTCATCACTTTCCTCAGATAACCCACGTGAAAGCGATTCAGCTTCACAGGATGAGGATGTTGTGAATACGGGGCAGTGGACCCTTGGGCCGGCCTACAGGAGACTTGGGAAGGACTTCACTGGTCTCGACTGAACAGGCTGGGAGGCAGACTTCTGGCAGGTGGGTAGAAGCGGTTTCACCCTGGAAGCTGGTACTTCCCCGGGAGGGGCCCTCGGGAGTCCAGCTGCTGGGACTTAGGAGATTCACCCTGGAAATCGGAGCCCCCCCGGGAGGAGCCTGTAGGGGCCTGACTGCTGGGACTTAGGCGAGGCGGTTGATGGAAAGGAAGCAGGCAAGTATCAGGCTTGGGCTGTAGGCAGGCAGGGACCCGGCTTGGGCTGTAGGCAGGCAAGAGCCCAGCTTGGACTGGCAGGCAGGGGCCCGGCTTGGGCTGGCAGGCAGGACCCCGGCTTGGGCTGTAGACAGGCAGGAACCGGCACGGACTGTAGGCAGGCAGGAACCGGCAGGCAGAGAGTAGCCAGGACGCTGGCAGACTCCGGAGCTCGAGGCAACGGGGGACCGAAGGAAACCTGTTGCAAGGCACTGATCGGGTGTCTGCGGTGGCCCTAAGTAGGCCGCCGCGTCTGAAGTCAGACTGGGGGCGGAGCCACCCTCAGGCGGGAAACTGTCTAGATAAGTGTGGGGCGTCCGCGCGCGCGCGCCTAGAGGCAGGCCAGCAATGGCGTCTCCCCCGCGGGGACGCCCAGATCCCGACTCTGATTCACTCTCAGCCGGCAGGAACCCTCGAGGTAAGGACCGGGACGTGAGCTTCACGGACCGGACCGCAACAGAGGAGTCTAAGTGCTGCTGAAATTTTGCCAAGCTTTAGGTTCCTAAAACTTTAGGCTCCTAATTCAGGCACTCAGGGGTTCATATTCAGCTGCATTTGGCTAGATAACTTGTGAATTACTCAGCTAAATGCCAACTTTTGAATATTTCAGCCACTTCTCCGACTAAAGATAACTCATTATCTTTTTAAAATTTAGCTGGATAGTGAAAGGGTGGAGTTAAGTTATCCAAATAAGTTATCTAGCTAACTCCAGTATTCAGAGTTAGCCAGATAACTTATTCATCTAAGTCTGGCCATGCTGCAGAGTAGTCCCAAGGTTATCCAGATAAACATATCCGGCTAACTTTAAGATAGTTGGGTAAATTCAGTGGTGTGACTGTTCATTAAATATCCGGTGAAGGTTAGATGGATACATTTATCCGGCTAACTGTGCAAGTCGGCCAGTGGCTGAATATTACTCTCTCAGTGTCCTCTGAAAATCATCATCTAAACTGTAATGCACATATGTTTGCTGTGTGCACTAAGTGGATTTTCAGCTGCCTAAAATGTGAATACATAAGACACATAATCTTTGCCACATGAAAAAAAGGAGACATTCCAGGGAGTAGTTTGGACACGTTGGCTTGCATTTTCAATGCCATTTATGTGCAAAAAACACGGTTTTATGAATGTAAATGGCTTTACTAAAATGAAGAAGTCTGGAGTCAATTTTCAAAGGAGTTACACACGTAAAAGTAGCAATTTTCAAAAGTCCATTTACACGTGTAAAACTCAGCTCGCGTAAGTTAACCCGCCAAGGTGATGCCCTCCAAATAGTAGGGGTAGTTTTTCTGCAGGTAACTTTGTGTGTGCACTTGGCCTGTTTCACACAGATTTTCAAAGTGAACTTATGTGCATAAAGGTTACAAACAAAAGTTTGAAAACCAGGGTTAAAGTCTGCCATAAATGTTACATGCAGACTCTACCCCCACCACACACACAGGCCGATACAGTAAAATTCGCAGGAGAGCGGGCTCTCCCAGTGCGCGCACAGACCACTCTTCTGTGCGCACGATTCCGTATTTAAATGAGGGCCCGCGGTAAAAAGAGGCGCTAGGGACACTAGCGCGTCCCTAGCGCCTCTTTTTTGAGAGGAGCGGTGGCTGTCAGCGAGTTTGACAGCCAACGCTCAATTTTGCCGGCATCGGTTCTCAAACCCGCTGACAGCCACGGGTTCGAAAACCGGACGTCGGCAAAATTGAGCGTCCGGTTTTCAACCTGTGGGCTGATTTTAAATTTTTTTTTTTATTATTTTAAATTATTTTTTACTTTGGGACCTCCGACTTAATATCACCTATCTTTGGGTAGGTGCTAATTTCTGAAAGTAAAATGTGCGGCTTGGCTGCACATTTTACTTAGTGAATCACGTGGGAATACCCTATAGGGCCATCAACATGCATTTGCATGTTGCAGGCGCTATTAGTTTCAGGGGAGGGGGGTTGGATGCGCGTTTTCGACGCACTAGCTTTACCCCTTATTCAGTAAGGGGTAATAGCGAAGGGGTAATAGCACGTCGAAAACACGCGTCCAAACGCGGATTAACAGTGTGCTCCACCGGAGCACACTGTACTGTATCGGCCTGACAGAAAATTATCATTTGTATGGATTCACGCACATAATATGTATTTTCAAAATGTGTGCAAATGTCATTTCTTTTATATGCCTATCCTTATGCCCTGATTTATAATGGGTAAAGTTAGTTATATGTGTGTGTTTAGCTACATAACAACTTGACGTTCAAACTCAATTTATGTGCATATCCAGTGTTTGAATAACAGGTTGCTCTGTGTGTGCTCGAAATTTCAAGGTTAATTTTCAAAGTGGTTTACATGGGTGGAAAGTGTTTTCCCCCTGTTAATTGGCTGTCTGAAAATTGCGCTCCCTTTACGTGGCTACAAGTTTGCATGTCCCGCACCACATGGAGCTCCCAGGGATGCATTTTGGGGTAGGGGAGGTAAAGATCCCACACTGATGGCATTTTCAAATCTTCATGTGTACTTTTCCCAGCAAAAACCTCTCCACAGAAAGAGAGGCGCAAGTAGCGGTGCATACTTTGTGCCATGGTGGTTGTCAAAGGGAAGCACACATTCAAAATCCTCTTTGAGAATTGGCGCAAAATCCATGGGTAGAAAGCAAGCACAGACTTTTTCCACAAGTAGACAATTTGAAAATTGTCCCCTACATGCATAATTTTGCAGCTGTGCATGACTGAAAATGTACCCCCTTCATTATTGAATAATGAGAAAGATGATTCTCCATGACTGGTCATGGGGGCACCTGTATTCCCCCTATATCGAGGACTAACAGAAAGAAAGGGGCCATGCCCAATACATTCCAATTTTCACCCTTGGCAATTGTGAGAGCTCCATATTCAAAGCCATGTAGACAGATCACTCACAAGTTACCTGCTAAATGTTAAGTTATCTGGCTAAAAGTTACGAAGAAACATTAAACAGATTAGGTAGGGTTCTTCAGCTTGGAGAAGAGACGATTGAGAAGGGATATGACAGAGGTTTATAAAATCATGAGTGGGATGGAATGGGTAAATAGGGAAAGATTATTTACCCCATGTAATAGTACTAAGACTAGGGAACACTCCATGAAACTAACAGATTTAAAACAAATCAGAGAGAGTTTTTTTTGTTTTTTTTTCACTCAAAGCTCAATCAAGCTGTGGAGTTTGTGGCTGGGGGACATGATCAAGGCACCTAGCATAGCAAGGTTTAAAAGGGGTTTGGAGAAGTTCCTGGAGGAAAAGTCCATAAACCATTATTAGCCAGGTAAACTTGGGGAAAGCCATCACTCATCCCCAAGAGTGAGCAACAATGAATCAATCTGATAAAGAGCTCCCCTATGAGGAAAGGTTAAAGAGGTTAGGGCTGTTCAGCTTGGAGAAGAGATGGCTGAGGGGGGATATGATAGAGGTCTTTAAGACCATGAGAGGTCTTGAACGAGTAGATGTGAATTGGTTATTTACACTTTCGAATAAGAGAAGGACTAGGGGGCATTCCATGAAGTTAGCAAGTAGCACATTTAAGACTAATTGGAGAAAATTCTTTTTCACTCAACGTACAATTAAGCTCTGGAATTTGTTGCCAGAGGATGTGGTTAGTGCAGTTAGTGTAGCTGGGTTCAAAAAAGTTTTGGATAAGTTCTTGGAGGAGAAGTCCATTAACGACTATTAATCAAGTCTACTTAGGGAATAGCCACTGCTATTAATTGCATCAGTAGCATGGGATCTTCTTAGTGTTTGGGTACTTGCCAGGTTCTTATGGCCTGGATTGGCCACTGTTGGAAACAGGATGCTGGGCTTGATGGACCCTTGGTCTGACCCAGCATAGCAATTTCTTATGTTCTTAATCTGCTCTTTGGGGTTTGCCAGGCATGTGATCTGGATTGCCCACTGTTGAAGTCAGGATGCTGGGCTTGATGAAGCTTTCGTCTGACTCAGCATGGCATTTCTCTTGGTCTTGTATTCATAACTATCATCACGATATTGAACAGGAATACATTTTTAAGTTGTACAACTTTTTAGGGTTTTTGGTTTTTTTTTTCCAGCAGGCTCTTTTTGCATCAAAACAATACAGAACACGACTGAAAGTGCTATTTCTTTTGTGCTCCCTTAGAAGCACTCCAAACATGTTTTCTCCCTGCAGTTTTTACCATGACCATGTGAATTGCTTGCTTTATAATGCTGAAACTGCAATCTTGTCAAGTTATTTATTGTAGCATAAACATCAGAAAGATAAGTGTTGCATTACAAAATATTCATAATGATAAATATGTATCTTAAGCCAATCATCATTAGATGACTTAATGAATATTGGCCAAATTTTCAAAACACCCCCCCACACACGTAAAATCCGGGGGTTACACATGTGGCTGGGCCTTGTACACACCGTGTACAAGAACTGGGCCTCACAAAAGGGGTGGAGCTGGAGGCGGCCAGTACAGCATTACATTTATAGGCCAATGCAATATCAGTGTCATTAAACGGGCTCTGCAATCAAGCTAGGTAGAGAAAACATGGAACAAATCTACTCTTTTTTTCACCTTTCATCACTCCAAATCCCATTAAATCTTCACTGATGGTAACCGTGCTGTTCGTACGTATGACTGTGCATGTTAAACTCCCCCCAAAACCCAACTTATCCCCCAAACATCAACTCGAGTTGCTAGTGCCCCCTCTTACAGAGGTATAAATAGTTACATTTTTGGTGAGCTTCCACAGAGGCTCTCTCCCTCCCCCCAAAACGTAATAAGTAAAATACCTATGTAAAGCAGTACCAGGAAAATTAGCCTAACTACACTCCTTTTTTTTTAATCACAGGTGCTATTCTTACTTTATTTATGGCAAAATAATGAATCTAGGCCTAAGTTTCTAATACACATGGGAAACAGGGAGCATGTGTATATTTGTAATAATGAGATACACGCATGTTATCTGTTTTCCCGCGTGAACTAGAAAGTGGGCGAGGTACGTATATGCCCACCGAAACCGATGTGACAAAGGCACATTCCTAACTCAGGTACCGGACTGCAGCTAAACACCAGCATGCCGACTCTTCCACTTTACCAGAGGGTAAGACAATGTCCGGGGCCCCTCCTCCCAAAGATACCCCCTATACCTACACGCAATTCACCCATCCAATCATCCCCCCCCCCCCCCCCGAAGTAAAACGCTTGATCTCGTCCTCTTTCCAACCTCCCCCAAAGAAAATGGAGGCCTGATCTTTTCCTCCTAATTTCCCCCCCTCCCCAAGACAATGAATGCTTTGGAGGCCTCCCTACTGCCCCCCATGAAGCTGACAGGAGGAGACAGGACCCCCCCCTCCCCTTTCCTACTTGCTCCAGCAATGGGTCCAGACGTCGCCGAAGACTAGCACTGTACACAGTGACTACACATGGGGTAGCTCTAAATTATCCTTGTAGCTATCCATTCAGATGCTTTTATTATCTGTTGCTGTCACCGCTATACTTTAAGCAAGTATTAACCCACAGTTTGGTAGCAGAAACTGTCAGTCTTGCGGTTGCATGGTAATAAAACAATTTAGTAAAGCAAGGCTTATGGTCATGGGAAATACAGTTCATGCTATATATTTCTTTTTTCCATAAGACTCTAAGACAATCTGCTTGCAAGCATGTGTAGAACTAATTGAGATGCTTTTCATACTTTGCAGGCAACCGTGGCTGCTATTAACATTCAAAAGCAGTCATTTCAAGATTTCTCCTGCCTGAATATTCTTTATCAGTTCCCATAAATCTATGCAGTGACATGCGAGATAGGGAGAGAGGAGGAATGTTGGCCAGAGAATGTGAATTCCAACAGGATTCAAACAGCTGTCACCCCATGACATAACCTCAGACCTCAATTCTCATACATAGAGATATGCGTTCACAGGATTACAGAGCCGTTCTGTTGAATTCAAGGAGAAAAACTGGAGGTGCTCCAAGATAAGCCTCCAAGAACTGTAGAAAGCCAAAGAGCCTTTGGTGTGTGACATTTTGACGCATTCTCTTTTTTTTTTGTGTGTGCAAAGTAGTGTGGCTGTCCTCTTACTTCACACTGAAAGAAAGGTCAACAAAAAGGCTGTAGGTGAGAACTTTTTATTGGATTAACATAATTAACTTTTGCAAATAGCTCACTAGATCTGGAGAGCTATGCTCAATGCTCATTTTACCAGATCAGGGCAAAACAAGCTAGGGATGCTGTTGCCTGAACATACAAGTACACTGCAGGCTGGATTCTAGTGGTGGTGTGGCAGAGTTGTAAAAGAAACGGAAAGGGGATGGGAGTGATGTATTTACAGAGGGGAGAAAAAAAGAGAAAGAAGCAGCGTTCTCTGAAACATAGAAACGTGACAGCAGAAAAAGACCATATGGTCTATCTAGTCTGCTCAGCCGCCCAACTAATTTAGCTTCAATTCCCATCACTCCCCTGTATCTATCCCATGCTTTCCTGGTAGAAATATAGAAACCTGACAGTAGAAAAAAAGTTAATGAAATTAAAAAAAAAGCATCACCTACAATTTGTTTGTTGATCTTTATTCTTTGTTGCTGTTGTTGTGGGTTTTTTTGTGTGTGGAAATTGAAATTCTTTGTTTACTTGTATCTGAAAATTGTAGTCAGGTTTTTCCTCTCCTCCCAATTTTCCACTTCCTTTTCTCCTCCCTCCACTCAAGGCTTTTCATCCTTTATTTGGAAGGTACAGTAAAAAAACAAAAACAGATCCAAGAACTTCAAATTGGTACTAACAAAATTCCAGCCCATAGGAGAGTAGATAAGAGACCAGAGGGCCAGCAGGGGAGATCTGTAGGGAGCACATAAGGGTCTCTTCTACAAAGAAACCACAAGACAACATGCACCGGCTTTCAAGTAAATCTCTTACAGCTGCTCAGTTTTCTTGTTTTCAAGTGAACAGCCCTCTTTGTCATTGTCTTTCATTTTTCATCGTTTTTTATTCAAGTTCTTTCTTTGTTTCAAAATCCAATGCTCTACTTTTTATCACAACTTCGTTTAGGACACGCAGAACCAATCTCTCTCTCTTGAGATTTTATTATGAGTGATTGAGAAACGTTGAGCCAGGCCAATGGACACTAGATGATAGAGTCATTAACTTTTTAAGAATCATGTTTTGTTTTGTTTTTTTTTGAAAATATTTTTATTAGTTTTAAATGTATACAACCAAACAATAAATGCCAGTCTTAACACATGACTTTCAGATTCCCTTCCTTCCCCCACCCCCTCCTCACCCTCCCATGCATCCCATCCCTTAGAATCCCAAAATACATAATCATCAGTTATGATTCTCAGTTATGAAGGTCAGGGAAGAAACAGAGTCCATGTGATGTCCAAAAAAAAAAAAAAAGAATCATGTTTAATAGTGAGAGGTTTGGGTTGTTTTTTGTTTTTTTTTTTGGAGGTATATAAATTAGATCATCCATTGCTACTTTCTGCAAAGATGGTTTTCGGCAAGTTTTATTGCAATTGGGATCACTAGCGATTTTAAAGCAACATTTTTTACTTATTTAAGGGGGTCATTTACTATGTGGATCGCTCGAGATAAGGGACTTTTCGCGTGCGAAATGTCCCTTATCACGTGCGATACCAAAATGGGGGCAGAATCGAGGCGGCGTCAGCCCAGGAAGAGGAGGAGTCTGGGCGGCATGGGGCTGACGCCGCGAAGACTGCACTGACAGCGAAAGGTAAGCTTGTTTATCGCTGTCAGTTTTGTGCCGAATAACTACACCTTTTATGGTGTAGTTATTTGGCGCGACGCCGGCTACCGCAGGACCGCCCCCCCCCCCCCCCGCCCCAGGATAGCACGCGATTCAGGGAGCCCAGTGAAGTTGGTAAATCTAGGCCTAAAGTGGTTGTTTTAAGTCATATATTCTTTGCACGTGTTTAATGCCACTGTAATGCACCTTTTCTATTCATTTAAAGCCATAGTGCCTCCTATGTGCTGCTCTATTACAGAGGGACAGTCCTTACTACTCA
This sequence comes from Rhinatrema bivittatum, assembly GCF_901001135.1. Classification (NCBI taxonomy): domain Eukaryota; kingdom Metazoa; phylum Chordata; class Amphibia; order Gymnophiona; family Rhinatrematidae; genus Rhinatrema; species Rhinatrema bivittatum. The sequence goes on along the minus strand of NC_042618.1, from coordinate 72,035,590 downwards.
AGGAGAATTTATGGGAACAGATTTGTTTTTTCTGTAAAGCAGTTTAATTTAAGCAAAATGCCTAGAAAAGGTGCTAGACAATGCCAAATAATAGTAATATTACTTTGCAAAAAAGGCACAGTCAGGAATAACTTCTAAATTGTTAATATGGGGTATCAGCAAGCTGTGATGCTTATGGTAAACCAAACTGCTGTTGGGCTACTCAATCATTTACCCCAAAACAACTTCAATAATGTAATTTTTTTTTTAATCATTTTTTACAGCAAATAAAATTGTCATTGGAGCATGTGGGACTCTAATGACAATTTTATTTGCTGTAAGAAATTCTTTAAAAAATGTCATTATTGAGGTTGCTCTGGAGTAAATGATCGAGTAGTCCGGCAGCGGTTTGGTTTCCTGTACCCGTTACAACTTGCTAATACTCCATATTGACCATTTAGAAGTTATTTCTGACTGCCATTTTTTGCAAAGTAATTTAAACAAAAAAATATATGATTACAAATGGAATTAACTTAGAGCCATGAAAATAGCAAACAGGTTTTTCAGTTTCCCTCTGGTTCTTCTTTTCTTACAGGGTCATTTATCAAAATGCGTAATGGTGTTATCATGGGCGTTAGGGCCCTAATGCCCACAGGCCAGCGATATTTATCGCAACGCGTGGCGCAAATGCAAATTTTTTGAATTTATTTAAAGGGGCAGGATTGGGGAGGGATTTGGGTGGGATCAATGAAAATGAGGGGCATTATCGCAGCATGTGATAGCATAACGCACACTATTGCATGTTTTTAACGCTGGAAATAACTACACCTTTTTTTTCCTGGCGTTAAGCTGAAACTACACCTTTTTTTCCTGGTGTTAAGCTGAAACGGAATTTGCAATATTTATCTCTAATTCCTTTTTGGGCATTTTCGGGCAGAGAGAGTGGAGTGAGTGAGAGCGAGGGAGAGAGAGAGGGAGCCTCTGGGGTGGCACACATAGGAGTCAACTATTTATACCGCTATAGGAGGGCCAGCTAGTAACTCAAGGTCAGGCTTTGGTGGTGGCCTAGGGCTTTGGGGCCAGTTTTACATGCACAGTGAGACGTACAAACAGCACAGTACATATCAATGAAGACTTGACGTAATTTGGAGTGAGGAAAGTCATACAAAGATCAGATTTCTACAATGTTCTCTCTCCCTAGCTTGATGGACTCTCTACCAGGGTACTATCAAGCTAGGGGAAGAGAACATTGTAGAAATCTCGTCACTACCAAAACCTCACTCGAGTTACTAGCTCTCTCTCTCTCTCTCATTATCATAGTCACACCCCTTTTCCTTATCATGGGCATTATTCATGTGAACATTTTCACATTTTGATGAATCAAGCTATTAGTCATCATACTCCTGGCTACCAGTTGATGCCTTTTTGGAAATGGCATCCAGCTGATGATTAAGAGCACTGTAGTGAGTAGAAGAAGGAGACTGACAGACCTTTGCCAGTTCCTTGACTCCTGGCTAATTCCCCTATTTTAAACACAGGGCCACCTAAGAAACTGTGCTCCCTGTTGTCGTTTTTCACTAAAGGAAAAATTGTTATCCTGCCTGGGGCTTGTGAGGAACCACTACATTGTCAAATTTAATGTTTTCTTTCTTCACAGTTTCTGGGCCAGTGCCGGGTTTTATGCTCTATGCTGAGCCTTATAGAAGATCTGCTCAGAGATCATAAGGTTGCTGGATAGGGTCCAGCAGGAGCTGGACAGAGAAGAAGGCTTACTGTTCCTGGGGATTGCTAGCCCTGCAATTACAGATGAAAATCATTTTTAAATGGAGTGATTTTTAGGGATGTGCATGCATTTGAAACAAAAATGTAAAATGGAACAAAGGAGCTTGTTTTCATTTTGTTTCAAATGAACTAAAAAAAATTTTAAAAGAAAAATTTTGAGATTGATTTGTTTTTGAGAAATATTGTGCATGATTTCCTGAAAAAAAGTCACAGATTTTTTTTTTTAATTTTTAGTTTGTTTGAAACAAAATAAAAATGGGCTTATTTGTTCCATCTTATACAGCACTTTTATTTGAAAAAAAATAAAAACCCAGACAATGTAAAATGAACAAAAAATTATCAAAAAATATGAAAAACAGCTAAAAAATTTAGACAGTAACTTCAAAACAATTGCATGCATGTCCACTGCACATAGACATATACGCTGGTATTTTAAATTGTCCACACAAGTGCACTCGTATAATATTAAATATGCCAAGCACGCATATGTGTGCTCCTAATTTTAAGCGGTTACGTGAGGAAACATTATTCGCATATCTTTCCTTAAAGATATGTAGGCTTGTAAGTGAGCACAAGTGAGCATATTTTAAAACGTGCATGAAGGAAATAACCAGTCTGACCACTTAATCCACCAATTTTCTCAGTCTCTCTCTAGGTCATTACGACCTCTCTGGTTCTTCATCCTGCACTCCCTTCAGTTTACCCACCCAGTCAATTTTTGGCTATAATGAGTTTTATTCTGACTTACACTTGAAAAAGAGCAGAAGTAAATATGTGCAGGTAACAACTCGACACGTGCTGTATTTACTGGTTTTAAAATTGGGATTTACATGCGTACATATTGGCCCCATCCCAGAATGCCCCTGAACTGCCCCTAACGCGCCTTTTCTTTACATGTATTCTGTTGCTCATGCACGCGCATATATGAGTGCAATTTTCCAGTTTTAAAATAAGAGTTGCTTGCGCAAAGCCCGTATACTAGTGACAAGGCCGAGAGAGAGAGATTTTCTGACAGATTCCTAAATATCTTTCGCACATCCAAATTTTGAGTAGACTCAAACAGAAATGATTGTACAAATTGACCTAAACTGTGCATACTATTATGGTATTTATTATTTTTTTTAATAACTTTTCCTCCCTATTGCCGTCACTGATGAGGTGAGATACAGCAAGACATGGGACATGGATGATATGAAATGTTCGCCAGAGTTCAGCTTATCTCTTTATACTCCTCAACTAGTTGGGGGCATCCTTAATCCATCCCTAGAAGAGCTGAAAGAGCTCACTTCCTAAACTCGTGTTTCAGCTCCATTAGCTGAGAATGATACTCAAACACTGCTCTCTCCTGCACTGCCTGGGTTTGGCCTCTCAACATTTAAGGATGAGTTTCTGCTATAAAACACCTTTATAAGCCAATGACGGTCAAAATTGTCTGATTAAAATTTCAAGATAGCAACAGCAGCCAAGCTGTCATTTTGGTTAGCTTGTGCAATTCCGTTTGGCTACTCTGGCCTTGTATTCATGTAAACACCAGGAGTGCAGTAATAAACTTACATAGTCCGTTTTATCAGTTCAAAATAGTAGTTTTTTATTCAGAAGGCAACTCCACTGTTGTTATTGCACGATTCACAGAAAGGGGTCCCCCGAAACGGACCTGTGTTTCGCCGAGGCTGCGTCGGGAGGGACAGGCAAATTTTTAACAACAAGTCTAAGGACAAAAAATAATGGTCACAAATGCCGATAACAATTTACTTAAGTCAAACATTAAAACATACCTTCATCTCTCTTACAACAGTATGGCATGGAGCGCGTTCATCATTGACAACATTGTAAACTTAAATGCTGTCAAAAAGGCGCCAAAGCTTGTGGACCAAACAGTGACATAGGATAAGCCAACCAATCAGTAATGGAGCAGGGTAACCAATAGCAATCAAGAAAAATAATGCCACTCAAGAAAAATAAAAATCAAGAAAAATAATGCTTTTTGACAGCATTTAAGTTTACAATGTTGTCAATGATGAACACGCTCCGTGCCATACTGTTGTAAGAGAGATGAAGGTATGTTTTAATGTTTGACTTAAGTAAATTGTTATTGGCATTTGTGACCATTATTTAACATAGTCCTTTTATATTTTTTGTCCTTAGACTTGTTGTTAAAAATTTGCCTGTCCCTTCCGACGCAGTCTCGGCGAAACACGGGTCCGTGTCGGGGGACCCCTTTCTGTGAATCTTGCAATAACAACAGTGGAGTTGCCTTCTGAATAAAAAACTACTATTTTGAACTGATAAAGCGGACTATGTAAGTTTATTACTGCACTCTTGGTGCGTACATATTATTGCAGAGTGCAGCACTTGCTCTTGCGCTTGGTTGGACTTCTCCTTGTATTCATGTAAGACATGAAAACTCTGCCCCAGTGGTGTTCAGATCATAAACCACCCCCAATTTCATAACCTACCCATTTTTTGATGAATGGCTCATCCTAATTAAGATGAAAAAGATTTTATTGTGAATACAACGGTTTCCAAATATCAAGCGGCAATTAAATTGAAAAACTACGGTGCCCTCATCCCCCATTCCTGCTAGACCTCCACACCACATATAGCTATAATTAAATACCGTAGCTATTTTAAGGTAACTTATGGTTCAAGAAGCTCTAGCTGGAATCTCCTGAGAGTTAAGCTTACAAACACTTGAAAAAAAGGTTCAAATGCTCCATAGTCTGCTTACTTTGTCCCATGTATACAGTGAAACGCCAGGACAGCAACAAGAAGAAGCACCTAAATAACCACAGTATTCAACAATTTTACAAACCCTAAGGTACAGAGAAGATTACTTTCTCCAATGCAGCCTTGGAGTCATTTTTGCTTGCACATTTGCTTTTGGGAATAAAGCATTGCTATGTGTTGTGTCCTTTATTCACATTTGTGAAGAATTTTAAATCTGTTCTTGTTATGGTTTACTATCAGGCCGATTCAGTAAAGTGCGCTCAGGCTGAGCGCACTGTTAGCCCCCATTTGGCCGCACGTTTTTGACGTACTACTTTTACCCCTTATACAGTATGTTGATGGGCCTATTAGTCATTCCTGCGCGATACAGAAAATAAAATGTGCAGCGAAGCCGCACATTTTAATTTCGACCAGCACCGGGAAAGTGTACAGAAAAGCAGAAAAGACTATAGCGATATTAAGTCGGAGGCCCCAAAAAAAAAAAAAAAAATAAAACATTTAAAATCTGCCCGCGGGTTGGAAGACGGACGCTCAATTAAGCCGGCATCCGTTTTCCGAACCCATGGCTATCAGCGGGTTCGAGAACTGACGCCGGTAAAATTGAGCGTCGGCTGTCAAACCCGCTGACAGCCGCCGCTTCTGTCAAAAAGGAGGCGCTGGGGATGCACTAGTGTCCCTAGCGTCTCCTTTTACCGTGGGCCCTCATTTGCATACGGGCCAATACTGAATCGCGCACCCGGGAGAGCGGGCGCTCGCTGGCTCTCCCGCGGGTTTTTCTGTATCGGCCCGTATGTAGTCTCCTGGGCTCCCTGCAAGTGGAGGAGGGGTAACCTAGTGGTTAGAGCAGTGGGCTATGCACCACGGAAACCAGGGTTTACATCCTGCCCCGCCTTATGACCTTAGGCAAGTCACTTCCCCCCACTGCCTCAGCTACAGATTTAGATTATGAGCCCTCTGAGGTCAGGAAAATACTCACAGTGCCTGAATGTAATCTGCTCTGAGATGCCAAAGAGCAGAATATAAATAAATAAGATTTGTATGGTTTGATTATCTATTTCCATGTTTAAGAATCAGTGAAGTTATATTTCAAGCATCTTAATGCAGGTCCTGATTTACCAAGCTTTTTTATTCCATAGACACAAATAGAGAAAAAAAACCTCCTTTGTGAATCAGACCCCTGCTTTCAAGACTTGGAATTACAATGTTCAGGAATCATTTTGTGGTGGAAAAGTGCTGTACAGAGCTTAAGTCATATATAAAGATTCAAGCAGACAGACATTTTTTAAATGTTTCACAGTCTAATTTAATTGGTTTCTTGCCTAAGAGCCTTGGGGATTTCTTCTACTCTTCACGTGTGGGCTGAGAGAGAGGGAGAGCAAAACAGACTCTTTATAAGAGTTGAATATTTGTCATCTATTTATACAACTGTAGTTTTGGTGGTGATCTAGGGGTTGGGGGTCAGTTTTACATGCACAGTCAGAGGTACGAACAGCACAGTACACATCAGTGAACATTTGATGTGATTTGGAATGAGGAAAGGTACACAGAGATGAGATTTCTACAATGTACTCTCGCCCTAGCTCGATGGGTTACTAGTTGACCCTCCCACAGTGGTATAAATAGATGACTAATATGTGTGCCACCCAGAGGCTCTCCCCTTCTCTCTCTCTACTCCATTCCTCTCCCTTCTTCCCCTCTCTCTCTCTCTCTCTCCCTCTCCCTTCTCCTGTCCAAGACGGAATTTGCAATGAATATCACAAATCCCGGTTCAGACATATCACATAGCTTAACACCAGGAAAAAAGGTGTAGTTATTTCCAGCGATACATGTGTCACGCTATCACACACAAAGTTAAACACCCCTCATTTTCATAAACCCTGCCCAAACTCCTCCCCTTTAACTAAATTTTCAAAATTTGCATACGCCTGCGATAACGTCCTAACGCATTTTGATGAATGACCCTGTTGGTTTGCTTCTTTTCTGGATGACTGCTCTTTTAGAGTCACAATTGTTGATATTTCTTCTGATCTGCATCCACTACTCACAAGTGTGCTTCAAGTTTCTTTGCTCTCTGCCATTTTATTTGGCTCTTTTGTGTTCAATTTTGGCTCAACTAGATATTTCATTTAAATTATAAGCAGTTGATATATAGTTCTTTCTCCTATCGCCTCCTTTTGAGTTTGCATTTAAGAAATTGTCTTTCTGTCTATCATAGATTAACAAATGGCTTATCACCAATAAATTGGCATTGGACATCAGCAAAATTGAAATTGTGTTATTATTATCTGCTAATCAATACTACTACTAGCTTTACATTTGATGGTAATTCTATTCCCATTATTCCACATGTCCATGACCTAGGAAAACTGGTTGATACATCTTTGTTATTCCACCCTCATATAAATGCATTAGTTCAGTCATCATATTTTAAGTTATGTCTTTTACACTCCCTTAAGCTTTTTCTCTGTCACTCTGACTTTCATACAGTCACCTGCAATGCACTGTTGCTAGGCTTGTCACAGTCCCATTTGAAAGCACTACAGTTGATCCAAATCTGCTGCATGCTTAATCTCTGGCTTCTCATTGAAGGAACACATTATTATTTATTTATTTAGAAACTTTTATATACCGACAACCGTTTGCACATCGTATCGGTTTACAAATAACTAAAAACTTTTAGGCATTGCCTTTACATGGAACAGTAACTGTGAACTAAGGAACAGCAAACGTCTAAATAAGCAGGTTAATAATATTTACAAAAGTCAGAGACAAATTGTTCAATTACAGCATGGAAACTAGGAAGGCAAGGAGGCAAATCATAAAAGATATGCAAGTTCAGTAAATGGAAAAACAGAGACAGACAATATACAAAATATTAGACAAGCGTTAGGGTGCAATAGCGTTAAGATCAGAGAGGGGGCGAGGAGGGAGAGAGGAAAGGAAGGAAAGTGTTGCTAAAAAAGGAAGTAGCAGCAATATGTGCTGGATGATCAAGGAGGTGTACTGAAATGGTTTAGGTTGTTTCAGGAAGGCAGTTCATGTTGGAAGGATAGGCCAAGGCCTGTATGAACAGCCAGGTTTTTAGTTTTTTTTTTAATTTAGCTGTAGAGGTTTCAGTGCGTAGGTCAGGGGGCATGGAATTCCATAGGGTGGGACCGGCCAGGGAGAAGGCTCTGTTCATTGTGGAGTTGAGTTTGGTGGATTTGATGGAAGGGGTACGGAGAGTTCCTTGGAGTGCAGTACGGGTTGGACGGGTGGAAGTGCGAGGGAGAAGGGGAGGGTTGATCCAGTCGGAGTTTTCATTAGTGATACTTTTGTGGATGAGTGAAAGAGCTTTGAAAAGGATTCGAGAATGTATAGGTAGCCAGTGGAGATCGATAAGAGTTGGTGTAATGTGGTCACATTTTTTGGAATTAGTAAGGATACGTGCTGAGGCATTTTGTAGGAGTTGTAGAGGTTTGGTATATGTAGCAGGGAGACCAAGGAAGAGAGAGTTGCAGTAGTCAATTTTGGAGAAAATAATAGATTGTAATACTGTGCGAAAATCAGTGAAGTACACCTACACTTATTAATTTGCATTGGTTACCTATAGACTGGAGGGTAAGATTTAAAATTCTCACTCTTATATTAAAAACCCTTCATGATCCTGCTCCTCTATCTATTCAATTAGCAACCCAATACTCTCCAAAGCGGTCCCGCCGCTCATCTTCAAAACATTTGTTAGAGGTTCCATCTTGCAAGTATGCGCACTTAGCAGAGTTAGAGAACAAATATTTACAGTCTATGGAATGCCTTAACAGAGGAACTCAGATCAGACAATGACTTCCCTTGTTTCAGAAAACTCCTTAATGCTCATATTTTTTTCTAACTTTGCCTTCTTGGCTTGATGCTTATTGACTTTATTTATAGTGTATCCTGCATGTCTATTGCGTAGACTTTATTTTCTTATTTTTTATATTGTTCTGTCTGTCTGACCTGTCTTTTCTATACATTTATTGTAAACATGTATTTTGCTTACTATGTATGTACAGTTACCCATTGAGATTGGTAGATCGGCGGACTGTAGATTGCCTGAATAAATAAATCAATAAATTCCACGTTCTTTCTCACCCAGTGAAATCATACACATTTTCATATATCCACTGGATCACTCTACCAAAAACAATCCCGCACCTCTCACCTCCTATTGAGAACATTTTTAAAATGATACCCCTCCACCTTCTCCACGCTAAAGCTCCCCTGATATTGGGAATGGTAATAAGACCACAATCCTCATCCCTGGCTTAGGGGCAAGGTTCATTCATGTCATGGTTTGCACCAAACAAACCCATCTATAAATATGGCCCCTCAGAGAAATGGCATGCTGCCCTGGGAAAATGGGAGTAATTTTCAAACTTACAAGCTACATTTCAAAGGGAAACTCCCTGGAGAGTCTCCCTTTGAAAATTTGGGGTCAGTGGGGGCTGCAGATGCTGTGGATGTGGGAAAGTATGCATAGGGGGAAGGAGGTGTTTAAAAATGAAATCTCCATACATGCTTTACTCTTGCCCTGATCCTGCTCCCAAGGCCATCCCTTTCCACTGTAGGCCAATGGACAAAATCTGAAACTGAGTGCACCTTCAGCCAATGAGGGAAGGGAAGGCAATTTTCGGCCTGGGGAATTTACCCAGGTATCTGGGTAAATTCCCCAGGCCGAATTGTCCGGTGTGGGAGCCATTTTCTAACAGCCTGCATACATTTTAAACCAATCAAGAGCATACTTTACACCAATTTTCAAAGTGTAAATAATCGGGTGTATTCCCTTTGAAAATGTTCCCTACATACAGTGCCACCTGCTAATTTGAGCACATCCTTTTGAAATTGTAAAAACGTGAATGTAGGTGCAAAGTCCTCCCCAACCCCACCCCCGCTAATGCCTCTGCTCACTACTGGTAAACTTACACGCTACGGGACATACGCACATATAGTTACCCACGTATCAAAAAGGCATTTCTGTGAGTAAAGCAGAGGAATGACTCTGAAAAGTACCATCCCCCCTCCCCCCCATGGTGAACAGTGGGAATGTCTTCACTGAAGTTACAAACCTGGGCCTGGATTCAACATTTCGCTGTAATTATCGTGAAATGATCGCCCGCGATAGGAAAAGGGGAGTGGGCAGGCAAATGGGCAGCCAGCCGCATTGCAGCATACGGTACCGTAGCGCACGCGGTGTTGCATTATCGTACGCAGCGATATCAGCCGCGCTAGTCACCTCAGGGGCAGATTCATCACTTATGGTTGCAGAGCTCCAGAAAAAGTCCGGGTGCGTGACCCCCTGATCCAGAGCTACCCTGCAACAACCGTCCTAAGTAATACTCCTGGGGGAATTCTGCGCACAAAAACTTAAAATTCTGCAAACTTTATATTGGTCAAAATAATAACCCAGTTTACATGGCAGTCTTTAAGTAATTACATTTTAATTTATTACAGAAAAAAGTTATTATTTAAAGATGCTGAATTTTAAATATTTTGAGCAGAATTTCCCTAGAAATTCACTGTAAGAGTGTCCCGTCCACTCACTCTCCCTACTCCCCTGGCCACTTTGCCCTCTCAGGCCCCAACACCTCCACCTGCCAGTATCTCTCCCCTCCACTTCTAGGCTCAACCGCTTCCACTCTATTGCCAGTCCCAGAGTTTGACCCTGTTCTCAGAACTGCCCCGCACACAGGCTCCCTCTGTCCCTCCCTCTCTCACACACATGCTCCCTCTCTCTAATACCCATACACACACCCTCATACAGGCTCTCTCACTCTCTTGCACACACACAAATCCCCTCATACAGAGCCCTCTCTCTTGCATACACACCCACACAAGTTCCCTTTCTCTCTCACACATACATCCTCACACAGGCTACCTATGTCTCTCTCTCATGCACCCCTTCACACAGGCTCTGTCTCACACATACACAATCCCTTCACACAGGCTAGCACCTCACATACACACAATCCCTTTTTCATACACATGAGCTCCCAATCTCTCTCACACATACACACTCCTTCACAATCTCCTCATATAGGCTCCCTCTCTGAAACCCACACTCAAACATCCCCCCGCTCTCTTACCTCCCATGCTCTCTCACCCTCCCCTCCCCTCATATAGGCTCCCTCTCTGAAACCCACACTCAAGCATCCCCCCGCTCTCTTACCTCCCATGCTCTCTCACCCTCCCCTCCCCTCATATAGGCTCCCTCTCTCTAAAACCCACACTCAAGCATCCCGCACTCCCCTCTCTTACCTCCCATGCTCTCTCTCACAACCTCCTGCTCTCTCTCACACACATTCTCTCTCACCGGCATCCCCCCCCCTTACCTCCCATGCTCTCACACCCTCCTGCTCTCTCTCACACACATTCTCTCACTGGCATCCCCCCAACCCCCCTCTTACCTTCCATGCTACCCTCCTGCTCTCTCTCACCCTCCCCTCCCCCACACCCCTTCCCCTCATATAGGCTCCCTCTCCCTGAAACCCACACTCAAGCATCCCCCACCCCCTCTTACCTCCCATGCTATCTCTCACACCCTCCTGCTCTCTCACCTTCCCCTCTCTCATACACATTCTCTCTCAGTGGCATGCTGCGCCATTTGCAGCACACGGGGGCCTTCCATCTTCGCCACAAGTGGAGAACACTCCGTTCGCGGCACACGGGGGGCCTTCCATTTTCGCCGCAAACGGCGTGCCTGGGCCTTCATCTTCACCACGAATGGAGCGCATCCTGCGGCACACACGGGACGCGCTCCGTTCACAGCATGCTGGGGGCTCCTCTGCTATTTTCTATGCAGAAAATGGCAATTCTGCGCAGGGGGGGACTTCTGCGCTCTGCAATAGCGCAGAATTCCCCCAGGACTATAAGTATGCTGGAGGGAGGGGATAAGAAACTAGGGGAAAAAACCTTGGGTAGTGGCACATAAAAGCCTTCCTTTTCAGTTTTTATTTTATTTCTCCTGGGAATTTATCAGCTTATTACAGGAACAAAAAAATATATTTCTCCTGAAAATAACAAGTCATTTTTTTCAGCTTTCTTCTCTTTTTTTGTTTTTGTTGTAATAAACACTGATAAGTTTCCAGGACACGTAAAATAAAACCTGAGAACAAAGGTCCCTGGGTAGTGAGTGAAGACTCCTGGTGACAGAGGGCAGGCCTGGTACCGACTGAGCTGGACATATAAAGGAGCAGGAGGGGGGAAAAAAACCTCACTAAAGCAGTATGGGGAATGTTAGCCGAGAACATCACATTCCTAAGATCCCTTAAAACTCCTCAGCTGTTCCTTCATCCCAGGAAGGTTAGCATCTCAACTAATGCTGCAGAAGAACATCATAAAAATAGAAAATAAATCATCCTCTAATGCCGCACAGGGACAAGCAAGAACCGAGTTTTCATCCAAAAGCAACAAGGTAACACTGGACTTGCATGCAGAAACTCCCTCGCCTTTTTTTCTGCAGGCAGCCAATCGGTTCTTGTGCAGTGGTGCTTTTCTTGGCCATGTTACAAGACAGGCTTGTAATTATATCCGGTTAACAACAGCTGCTCCAGCTTACGCCTCGTTGTAGTGCAACTGGAACAGAGCCAATGGAAATTTCCTGCTTTATAACACACAGACGTACAAAAGATAGTGAAGATAGGACTGCAGGATGCTGCAACCTCGTGGGTCAGCGACAAGTGTGTGTGTGTGTGTGTGTGTGTGTGTGTGTGTGTGTGTGTGAGAATAAGGCGCCTAACTGCAAAGTTACATGCATACTATTAAGCCTGCCAAACCAATTTTCAAACACAAGGAGGTCCATTTTCAGCCACTGGCCAGTCCAGCAAAGTTAGCCAGAAAAACGTATCCTGCTAACTTTGCTGGGATGGTCAGCAGCGCAACAGCACCACTGAATACATCCAGCAGACTTCAGGATAGCCAGATAAGTTTATCTATCTAACTTTAGGACAGCTCTGTGGCGTGATCAAAGTTAGCCGGATAACTTATCCAGTTAACTTAATGCAGCACTAAAATGCCCTCAGAACGCCTCCAAGTTATCCGGCTAAGTTCATCCTGATAACTTGAAGGCAGTCAGCAAGCAGGATTTTCAAATCCTGCCATTTGTCCGGCCAGGTCCAAACTTAGCTAGACATGGTGCTGAACACAGACCTCAAAGTGCTTCCCTAAATTGAATATGTGGGTAAGTATGCACTCACAGATTTATGCGATGATTTAGGTGTTCTGGGGACATGCCGTCTATATATATATATATAGCAGTTATAAATTGTAAGATACAGAGGTATGTTATCAGAAATGTTGTTTTCCTGGCCCCAAACAGTAAGGGCCAGATTTTGTAACCTACGCGCAGGCGTAGATTTGTGCGCGCAACCCGGCGTGCACAAATCTACGCCCGATTTTATAACATACGCGCGCATGTTATAAAATCCGGGGTCGGCGCACATAAATCTAACCCGCCCCCCAGCCCTATCTAAATCCCTCCCCTACCTTTGTTCGTAGGTTGTGAGCGCCGGCCGAGTGCCGGCACGCGATCCCTGGGCCCAGCGGCAGTGGTGAGGCCTCTGGCCACGCCCACTCCCCACCCCTTTTTCAAGCCCCGGGACATACACGCATCCCGGGGCTTGCGCGCGTGCCGAGCCTATGCAAAATAGGCTCGGCAACGCACGCAGGAGGGTTTTAAAGGGTTACGCGCGTAATCCTTTTAAAATCCGCCCCTAAGGGTGTATCCTTTTCTCACCAAGTCCAATTCATATGGCAGCAGATACAATAAAGATGGCCGATCTGGCACTGACCCCCAGATGTTCTCTTTTCTTTTTTCAGCTCAGGAGCCATAGGTGGTTTTTGGGGGTTTTTTTCTATTTTGACATCACATTCACATCCTGTTTTGATTGCCTGTGTTCTAATTACTTCTATACTACATTTTGGTGTTTATGATACTACCTAAAGCTTACTCTCAGTTATTATATTTTGGAATTTTTTTTCCCTAGACTAGGTGTGAAAGTTGACCCATAAGGTTAAGTTACCTTGTAGCTGCTTTTCTGCTTTGATATGCAGTTTATTATTTCCGATCTATAAAAACTTCTTCTAAGAGAATATAAAATTCATTACATTTCATTTTGAATCCAATAAAATTCCTATAGTTAATATTTTTTTCTGCTAGTTTCTCCTCCAGTTAATCCTCAGCAATCTCAAAACGTGCAATTTTCTACTGAGATGGATAATAATTTAATAGGTTTCCTTGAAAGCTCAGGTCTAGAGATTATTGAATGTTGTACTTTGTTTCTTTTGTTACTGAGCAAGATTTAAGTACAGTAATGAAAAAATATTTTAGAAATCTGTCTTCATTATTTTATGGGCAGTTTGTTCAGATTTTTCCTGATTTAGCTCGTATTACCCAAGAGAGAAGGAAAGGTTTTCTCACTCTTCGGCAAGAAGCCGTCACCTTAGGATGTTCTTTTATACTTAGATATCCTTGCAAATGTGTCATCAAGTATCAAAATGATTGCTTTGTCCTATTTTTACCAGAACAATTGAGGTCATTTTTGGACTCCTGAAACATATTGACGTCTTCTCCAGTGTCCAGTTAGATCTAGATTTGTGTTCTGATAGCTATTTTGCAGTTTTGTCTCGTGTTATGCTAGTTTCTTTTTATTCAATTATGCTTAATATCTCCCTTTTTTCTGTCCCCTTCTGTTTCGTAATTTGTGTTATAGGTATTTATAATGATTTATTCTTTTACATTTGTTTATGATACATTCGTTTGATGTAGATCCTCAGATGTTTCTTTATGCAAGGTTTGTAGCTTTGTATATATTTAAAATGCAATAAATATAAAGTTGGAAAAAAAAAAAAAAGGATCCATTACGATGTCGTCCTTCCGATAAGAGTTAGAGCCCATCTGCCTCCAGCCCTTCTGCTTTTATTTATGTTTGTGTTCAGGGCTGCAGCCCTTTTTCTGGGCCTTTGCACTTCTTGCTGAACTCAGCGTATTCTGGCAGCAATACAGAAACTCATAGTTATTCTTTGCAGAGGAATCTGGGTATTGCAGAATTGCCTAGCAAGGATTCTGGGTGTCCAGGAGTGCTCCAGGGGAGTCTAATATGCCCCCCTTCCCCAAATGTTTTTGTTTATGCCGCCAAGTTTCTGCGCCCTACCAAAGTATGCATGTACTTTCAGGCAGCTGGAAATCCACTTACCAGCATACGGCTGATGTGCATTAACATTATCTTTTCCCACATAAAAAGTAACCAAGGCTTTGAAATATTACCCCATGCTGTATAGCTTTTTTTTTTTTTTTTAGTATTTGGTTGCACACTGGGTGGAATCTGTATGCCCAGAGCACCCTGTTTTAGCTTCTGCTATTTATACTGGGACAGTGAAATATGAAAGTAGAGCAGACAGGACCGGATTTACACATTTCGACGCCCTAGGCCAAAGCACAATTCTGCGCCCCCTCCTCCTCAAAAGTTGATTTATAATTTTCAATTTAATATGTAATAGTTTATTTTTGAAATTTATTTAAACTTGCGACGAGTGAACCCAGAAGCAAAATAAAACAGACCAAAACCAGTAAAAAATGTTTCAGCCCGTGGAACCCGCATCACCCCGTGGAAGTTCTTCTGTCCGAACTGACCCGACCCGCACTGAAATATTTTGAACCCGCCTTGGCCCGCGGGTTCGGGTCGGGCCACCCCGCAAAATATAGACGTCTGCCTACATAACCCATATGAGGTACGATGATTACTTCTTTAGTTAGTTCAAATTATTCACCCAGATGGCGTATTAGATACATAAAACAGCGAATAAAATTGACATACAATGCAGAAGATTTACATCGATTCTCATTTGACATTACAGAATTTTATTGAAATGTTTTGCTTTTTGTGTCAAACTTATATTACACCACATTAAATGATGCTGCATAAACAAGCCATAAGTTGTGTATGTTTCATGTTTTGTAATAAAAATCGCAGCCCCCTTATAATTTGGCGAACACCCCTGTCAACTTTTTCTGCTTACGGCTTTCAGCCCTGCATTAACAAAACAGTATACAAAAGTAGTAACGATATATTTTACGTACCTATTATCAGTAGATATGTAGAAGACAAGCGATATGAGCGTAATGAATCACTTGGAATCACTAATGTAACACCAAATCTGGAATTTTCCTTTAACGCGTGGTTTACGCTGAGTGTGTGAGAGAGAAATAGCAAATGCTTTTTGCCTGTGACTGAGCAAGACAGCGCAAACAGTAGAGATGGGTAACGTAAATGTACCGCTCAATTTATTTAAAGTATATGGATGTACATTTAAAAATCAGCATTTTATATGGCCTTTTCAAAATAATACTGAAAAATTTGTAAATATTTGATTGTTATTGCTGCTGTATATACGCCCCCATGACTGCTGCGCCCTAAGCCATGCCTAGGTTGGCCTTATGGAAATCCGATCCTGAGAGCAGAGGTTGACAATGTTGGTCCTGGAGTGCCACAACCAGGTTTAGATTTTAGGATCTCCCCAATGAATTCGCATGAGGTAGATTTGCATGCACTGCCACCACTTTATGCAAATATTCCTCATGCATATTCATTGTGGAAGTCCTGAAAAACCAGACCTGTTTGTGGCATTCCAGGACCAGAGCTACCTACCGCTGAAATAGCGTGTCAATGCTAAATCTTTAGAGAGCTGCAACACAGAACAAAGGGCACAACAAAGCTGGCACACTGATTCCAGTGCTATTTAGAAACAGAACTGTAGGCACTTGCCCAGCGCTGTCAGTGCACTGTGGAACCTATGCACTACTACTACTTAGTTTAGTGTGTGAGCTAAATCGCGTACAATGCATTAAACTCTTAACATAGCTTCCCAGAGGCACATCTAACCAGCCAGGTTTTCAGGATATCCACAATAAATATGCATGATATCAATTTGCATATGCTGGATTTCCATATGTATCTATCTAACTGGTTAGGCATGTTTCCAGGACAGGGTTTCCTCAGCATGCACGCTAAACCCATATATAACCATTAGTGTGTGTACACTAAAAATAGCAGACGCACATATAGAAAGTAGCAATAGGACATGCAAATTAGGATGAAATCAGGGCAAATGCTCATTATCAATCTGTGCACTAAGCCTTGCACATATAATTAGGGCATGGTTCTCTGGCTACTATATTAGTAACTTCTCTGGACTAGATATTAAATGTTAGCATACCTGCACTATTTACCCCTGGAAGAGTGCTATTGAAGCTCCCCCCATCACACAGTTCTTCTCCATCAGACCCCCCACTCTTTTCACATTTGGAACAGGACCCTCCACCCTTCCGCGCCTTCAGAATGTTTTCTTACCGTTCCAGAGGATTCCTGTCTTCACCCATGGGAGCGTGGAAACCTTTCTGCTAACACTGCTTAGTTCAGTGTTTCCCAACCTTTTTCAGCCCATGGTGCATAAATAAAAAATGTTTTGGTACACTGCACCCTCTCCCCACCACAAATAACCACCAAACTTAGTACCTGATTTATTAAGGGGTACATTTTAAAAGCTACAGGTGTGCGGCCATGTGCGTGCGCTTCCCGGTGCACACACATGGACGTGACGATTTTATAACACACTTTGAAATGTTTGTACGCTAATGCCAGAAGTCTAAGAAGATGGGAGAATTGGAATGTATAGCAGTGAATGATGACATAGACTTAATTAGCATCTCAGAGACATGTGGAAGAAGAATAACCAATGGGAGAGTGCTATACCAGGGTACAAATTATAATCGCAATGATAGAGAGGAGCAACTTAGTGGCAGGGTAGCGCTTTATGTCCGGGATGGCATACAGTTCCAACAGGATAAATATCCTGCATGAGACTAAATGCACAACTGAATCTTTATGGGTACAAATCCCTTGTGTGTTGGGGAAGAGTATAGTGATAGGGGTATACTACCGTCCACCTGGTCAAGATGGTGAGACAGACAGTGAAATGCAAAGAGAAATTAGGGAAGCTAACCAAATTGGTAGTGCAGTAATAATGGAGAAATTACTTACCTGATAATTTCGTTTTCCTTAGTGTAGACAGATGGACTCAGGACCAATGGGTATAGTGTACGCCTGATAGCAGTTGGAGATGGATCAGATTTCAATCTGACGTCAGTCCTAGTACATATACCCCCTGCAGGAAGTGCAGCTCTTCAGTATTCTCCTCGAAAAGCAATTGTGGATATATGTATGACTGACTAATTTGACTAACTTGATTAACTTTATACTTGTATAACTTGATTAACTTTTATAACTTGGTTCACTTAATTAACTTGAACTGGTTGAATTGGTTATAGCTGGAGACCGCCAGTGCCCTCAACCGAGAAACGTCGACACTCGGTAGGATGGGTGTTCTAGTTGGAGGAAAGCATGGCAGTCAGCTCCTGGCAGTGTGCTCCGCATCCTCTTTGGCTGGCGTCCGTGGTGAGCAGGATTCAGGATGGTGAGGATTGTCTCGCTCCCTGGCTGAGATGGTCTTCTTGTAGCCACCATCATAGTTGGGTCCGGACTTTGTCCGGGAGCTGAAGGTATATGGTGTAGTTCTGGGACAGTGGATTCCATCGCGATAGTAGTGAGCGCTGTAGGGGTCTCATATGAGCTCTTGCCCATGGCACTACTTCCAGTGTGGATGCCATGAGGCCGAGGACCTGTAGGTAGTCCCATGCTGTGGGGCGAAGTTTGCTCAACAGAGTTCACAACTGGGTCATCAATTTCGATCTCCTTGGGTGACCTTGTCTTATTTGGTGTCAAACCAGACTCCCAAGTATTCTAAAGATTGGGAGGACTGCAGACAACTCTTGCTTGTGTTGACCACCCACCCAAGGCTCTCCAGTAGAGTTTTGACTCTGTTGGTCGCCTGGTGGCTCTCCTCTGGGGATTTCGCCCTGATCAGCCAATCGTCTAGATAAGGGTGTATGCGGATTCCTTCCTTCCTCAGTGTTGCTGCCGCCACCACTATGATCTTTGTGAACCTCCGGGGTGCTGTGGCTAACCCGAATGGTAGTGCCCGGAACTGGTAGTGACGGTCCAGGATCATGAAACGTACAAAACGCTGATGCTCTTGATGGATTGGAATGTGTAGGTAGGCTTCCGACAGATCCAGGGATGTAAGGAACTCTCCCCTTATTCTCTCGCCCTTATTACCGAGCATAGGGTTTCCATGTGGAAGAGAGGAATCTTCAGGTGACGGTTGACTGACTTGAGGTCCAGGATGGGCCTGAACGTTCCTTCTTTCTTGGGAACGATAAAATAGATGGAATAATGTCCAGTATTTACTTGTTGTGGAGGCACCGGTGTTATAGCCTCTAAGGCTAGTAATCTGGTCAGTGTAGCTTCCACTGCCATCCTCTTGGAAGGGTCATGGCAGGGGGATTCCACAAACCTGTCTTGAGGGAGGTGGTAGAAATCCAGGGAATATCCCTCTTGAATGATGGCTAGGACCCACTTGTCGGAAGTTATCTCGATCCATCTTTGGTGGCAAGCCTGCCCCCTATGGCTTCCTCCTTTGGATGGGTCGGCTGATTTCCATTGTTGGGTGTGGCTGGGGCCTTGGCCCGAGCTGGCTCCCCTTTTGTTGTGCTTGTTCTGAAAGGACTGGCTCCGGCCCGCAGGGCGGGCCACTTGATATGTGCTTCTATATGGGTTGAAGCGCTGTGATCCTCTGCCCCTGGAAGTTCAGGGGAAGGGTCGCTGGTTTCTCTTATTCCTGTCCTCCGGTAGCCGCAGCAGTGGGGACTCGCCCCATTTGTTGGCTAGTTTCTCTAGTTCGCTCTGAACAGGAGGGTTCCCTTGAAGGGCATCCTTGTGAGTCTCGTTTTGGAAGATGCGTCGGCCGATCAGTTTCAGAGCCAGAGTTGTCTTCTGGCTGCCACGGTGGATGACACTCCTCTAGCTGCGGTGCGCACCAGATCAGAAGCGGCATCCGCGAGGAATGATACTGCTGGTTCCAGGGCTTCGCCAGGAATGTTGTTCCTGGTCTGTGATAAGCAGGGTGTGTCACCACGGCACAGCAGGCTGCGATCTGTAGCAACATAGCGGAGATGTCAAAGGACTGTTTGAGGATAGATTCCAGACGTCTATCTTGAGCATCCTTGAGTGCTGCTCCTCCCTCGACTGGAATAGTAGTGCGCTTCGAGACTGCGCAGACCATGGCATCCACTTTCAGACATGCTAGGAGATCTTTAGCGGCTGGGTCCAGAGGGTACATGGCTGCCAGAGCACGCCCCCCTTTGAACGTAGTTTTCGGGGCATCCAGGTGACAGGGAGCGCACTACCCTTAACCACTGACGGCTGTCAGTGGTTAAGGGTAGTGCGCTCCCTGTCACCTTTCAAATACGTTTGCTGTCAGGTATGTTATGACTTTCTGTACTCTTTTGCAACATGGTCGGTCGTAAGTCCTGTTTTGTTGTCCTGATGTTTACTTATGTTTTACAGCTTTCTTGTGAATTCCTGGTGGCGAGCCCACCCGATGCAGCCCGCGGCGAAACACGGGACCGTGTCGGGGGACGCCATTAGCTATTTCCTGTATAATTCAGTGGAGTTGCCATATTGAAGAAATAAAAAAACTTTAATTTGTACACACTTTGTGAGTGTTCTGTCAGGATTGAACACTTATCTGCACTTTGTGTGTTCTGCGATATTGCTCTAAGTGCAGTCTCTGCTCGTTATGTACTTTTGGTCTTAGATTTCAATTACCCCAATATTGACTGGGTAAATGTATCATCAGGACATGCTAGAGAGATAAATCGTCCAACCAGATCCTCCCTTGCAGGCACCCTACATACTCCCTCCCTTAGAATCGCTCATCTCACCTCCACGAGAGAAAGGGCCTTCACCATCGCGGGCCCTACACTCTGAAACTCACTTCCCACCTTTCTCTGTCTTGAACCCTGCCTGGCCACCTTCAAAAAAGGTATCAAAACTTGGCTTTTCAGAAAGGCTTATCCTGATACTAGCCAAACCTAGACACCCTCTCCTAGTCTCCTCCCCCCCCTCCTGCCCTACCCTCCCACCTCCAATGCCGCCCTTCCCCCCCCCCACCCTCCCCCCTTTATCCTATTGCAATATCACAAAATGTTGTATTTAAGTTGCAACTGTTGTAAAATATTGTAAAATATCTTATTTAAGTTGCAACTGTTGTAAAAAGTTCATTCTGTAAATAAGTTCCCTCTGTATTTACGGTTGTTTTATTCTCTCTCTCACGCTACCTATTTTTTCCCTCTCTTCTCCTATATCCCCCACCCCCCTCCTCTTTCTGGCCTGCTCCCATCCCCTGCCCCCTGTTCATTGTAATTCCTCCTTCTTTGAGTTACCTGTAAACCGGCGTGATGTGCCATACGAACGTCGGTATATTAAAAGTTGTTAAATAAATAAAACAAATAAATAAATAAAGTTCCTGGATGGAGCAATTAGTTCAAGAACCGACGAGAGAGGGAGCAATTTTAGATCTAATTCTCAGTGGAGCACAAGATTTGGTGAGAGAGCTAACGGTAGTGGGGCCGCTTGGCAATAGTGATCATAATATGATCAAATTTGAATTAATGACTAGAAGGGGGACAGTAAGCAAATCCACGGCTCTAGTGCTAAACTTTCAAAAGGGAAACTTTGATAAAATGAGAAAAATAGTTGGAAAAAAACTGAAAGGAGCAGCTACAAAGGTAAAAAGTGTGCAAGAGGCGTGAACATTGTTAAAAAAATACCATCTTAGAAGCACAGTCCAGATGTATTCCACACATTAAGAAAGGTGGAAGGAAGGCAAAATGATTACCGGCATGTTAAAAGGTGAAGTGAAAGAGACTATTTTAGCCAAAAGATCTTCATTCAAAAACTGGAAGAAGGATCCAACAGAAGAAAATAGGATAAAGCATAAGCGTTGGCAAGTTAAATGTAACACATCGATAAGACAGGCTAAGAGAGAATTTGAAAAGAAGTTGGCCGTAGAGGCAAAAACTCACAGTAAAATCTGTTTTAAATATATCTGCAGCAGAAAGCCTGCGAGGGAGTCAGTTGGACAATTAGATGATCGAGAGGTTAAAGGGGCACTTAGAGAAGATAAGGCCATCGTGGAAAGATTTATTTTATTTAGGCAATTTTATATACCAAAACATAGTGTAGACTTCATGTCAGTTTACATTGTATTTGTGGACAGTCTTTAAAGACATGTTAAAAAAGAGCATTAAAACCAATAAATAACCCTATAAATACTAAAAAAAACCATCTAAAAATAGTCTATACTTAATTTTACAAAATAATAAAATACATAAAATTCATCAAATATCATACTATTTATAAAATAGGGTTTATAATAAACATTCTTTATGATACTCTAGCTTCACAGGAGGAGTCGCTAGGAGAAGTTTAAACTACATTGTTGAAAGCCAGTGCAAACAACCATGTTTTTAGCTGTTTCTTAAAAGGTTGTATACTCGCCTCTAAATGTATATAGATTAAATGATTTCTTTGCTTCGGTGTTTACTGAAGAGGATGTTGGGGAGGCACCCGTACTCGAGAAGGTTTTCATGGGTTCAGATGGACTGAACGAAATCACGGTGAACCTAGATGTGGTAGGCCTGATTGACAAACTGAAGAGTAGTAAATCACCTGGACCGGATGGTATAAACTCCAGAGTTCTGAAGGAACTAAAAAATGACATTTCAGACCTATTAGTAAAAATTTGTAACCTATCATTAAAATCATCCATTGTACCTGAAAACTGGAGGATAGCTAATGTAACCCCAATATTTAAATGGGGCGATCCGGGAAACTACAGACCAGTTAGCCTGACTTCAATGCCAAGAAAAATAGTGGAAAGTGTTCTAAATATAAAATCACGGAACATATAGAAAGACATGGTTTAATGGAACAAAATCAGCATGGCTTTACCCAAGGCAAGTCTTGCCTCACAAATCTGCTTCACTCTTTTGAAGGAGTTAATAAACATGTAGATAAAGGTGAACCGGTAGATGTAGTATATCTGGATTTTCAGAAGGCATGTGACAAAAGTTCCTCATGAGAGGCTTCTAGGAAAAGTAAAAAGTCATGGGATAGGTGGCGATGTCCTTTCATGAATTACAAACTGGCTGAAAGATGGGAAACAGAGAGTAAGATTAAATGGACAATTTTCTCAGTGGAAGGGAGTGGGCAGTGGAGTGCCTCAGGGATCTGTACTGGGACCCATGCTTTTCAATCTATACTAGTAAACGAAGCTTGACCGACGTGCCGCAAATGCGCAGTAGAGACCAGCTCTACCGCGCATGTGCGGGCGAGCACGTCGGTCTGAGCCAGCGTCAGAAAAAAAGAAAAAACAATGGCGGCGTCCAGTGGCAGCGGCAGCGGCGGCGGCGTTGGGTGGCGGCGTCCGGTGGTAGCGCGGGC